>NW_026782472.1:0-151145 GCF_031769215.1 Ylistrum balloti | reverse complement strand
GCTTCTTCCCACACAAATTTGGAATGATATATAGCTATTTTGCTTGATTTTCAACTATAAACAGGCATAAGAATATCGTTCTTCTTTTCTAGCATTACTGAAATGCCGAAAACAACTTTGGTTGAATGTATTTTGCATTTTCAGGATGCATTTCCGGTAAGAATAATAACATATATAAAGAGGACTGTCCTGTGAATTGTAAGGATACTCTTAACTTATGAATCTTCATGCAAATCTGTTTCGTGCATATTTAACCCTGGATTATTCGAATATGACTTTGAGTTAAGCTTATGCACTCATGTCAGTATTTTGTATTTTCAGGATGCGTTTCCAGAAAACATGGTACCAAATGTGAAGATGACTGCCCTGTGAATTGTACGGATACATGTGAGCAGGATACGGGGAATTGTAATGGTACATTATTAATTCTATTTGTTGATTTCCTTAATTGAGAATATTTGGGTTTATTTAATGTACATATGTTTGATATGGCATTAAACAATGAAACCTTATTTCAAACTCGGAATCGATGGAAACCACAGCAGAAAAAAAGCAGGACATTGCGGAAGCGGAAACAAACCTTGCTTAATCAAATTGATCTGGATAAAAGTATGCATGTTTTAACAACAAAGCGAAGCTGATACATTATTGGTATTTCAACCATGAAATTTTTTTTTAACTTAATATCAAATAGATATATTTCGTCAACTGACAACACCAGGTTCAGAGAGATAATGATTACGATCGTTTTAATAAACTCATTGGAAAACATTTGTTCCCTTTTCCGATATCAAGTAAGACATGTCTGGTGTTAGATTGTTTGGTGATTCCGTTATTATTTTGTTTTATTCTCATTTGAGAACGTGACACATCATTATTAGATTAACAAAAATTTACATGGCGAGTATCGTCGATTGAGCACTAGGCACTTCCCCTTCCCCGATATCTGGTCTTGTTCACTTTGAACTCATGATTCTCCATGCAAATCTGTTTTGTGCATATTTAACCCTAGGTTATTCGAAAATGAGTTTGAGTTAAGCTTATGCACTCATGTCAGTATTTTGTATTTTCAGAATGCGTTTCCGGAAAACATGGCACAAAATGTGAAGATGACTGTCCTGTGAATTGTAAGGATACCTGTGGACAGGATAGGGGAAATTGTAATGGTAAACTATATATTTAATTTGTTGATTTCGTGAACTGAGAATATTTGTTCCCTTTTCCGATATTAAGTAAGAAATGTCTGGAGTTAGTTATTATGTCTGGTTGTTCCGTTTCTATATATGTTCCTTGTTTTCATTTTGGAACACTCCTTATTTGAACGGACCAAAACTTGCATGGCGAATAGCGTGGATTAAGCAGGGGTCGCTTCCTCTTCCGGAATACCTGGTCTTGTTCACTTTAAACACATGTCAGTATTTCCTCCGGTGTTTTCCTGCCTGTCTGAATCATCAATATTATGTCTTATGGAAACGGACATCCTTCGTTCGTATACATACATATTTTCAATATCTCAGTAAACACCACTCAATCAAAGAAACAATAAAATGGAGAAAAAAAGACCTCACATCTTTATCAGAAAATATATAACATCTATAAAAACATTTAATTTACTCTACATGTTTCAGATATTAGATTCTTCATTAATCTGATGCGATTGCACTTTTTGAAGTCTTCTTGAAAATATGAGAATAAATTTTGACAAATTTGTTTAGTTAATTGTAATACAAGGTAGTGATTAAAGGAACGTTGTTACTCTATCTAGGTTACTAAATTGAATAGGAAATAGTTCATGGAATGTATTTCATATTATCAGAATGCATTTCTGGAAAACGTGGTACTACATGTGAAGATGACTGTCCTGTAAATTGTCAAGATACATGTGAGCAGGATACAGGCAATTGTAGTGGTAAGTTAAATTTCTTTTTGTTGATTCGCTGAATAAAGCTTCGTCGTTTAAAAAAACGTAATGGCTCTTTGACAGGACAAGAACATCTTACCTCGAACTCTTCAAATAGAACAGGATGGTTAATTGTGAACAAAACAAACTTTTACACGGAGAGTTTTCGAAACGTACATGAATAACAGGACAAGATCTTCTGTAAGCGCAGGTTAGCATCGATTACATTAAAGTAACCCATACGTTTAATTATTGTGTTCATTCAATTCATAGTAACACTGTTTGAACATGCACATGCACTTGGGTTTTTTTTAATTTTCAGATATATAAAAATTATCAAATTTATTTAATTATTAGGTTGTTACACACCCCAGTCTGGATTTTGACTATTCTTTCGATCACTGGATTTTCCTCAGTTGCCTGATATTTAAGCTCTTAACATCAGTCGAGACTTAGGGGGACGAAACAACAGTTTTTGACTCTGTTGTTACTTATTCGAATCCATATCAAGTGACAATGGTTCGGGAATTCAGTTTCCTATATAACTTCAAATTTAGGCCCTTACCATTAAAGAAGCTGTATCTTAATCTACCTTTTAAACAGTTTTATTCACTTTCATATATAAAATCTGTGCATGTTTATTGTACATTTTTACATTGTATTTGAATTATTACGTCACAAATTTGTAGCTTTCGTGGCGTCGCCTCAAGAAATCTTCCTCCAATCAAATCATAAGTACGGCAGGTAAACCCTTAAAGTTTCATCTATCTTTTTTATGATTTCTTCCCTTTTTTAGTGTAAGCGTAAGCTTGTTCTGTTCTCCAACGAAGACATCAAACCTATGTTTTAAATGATCATACCACGAATATCCATTTAACAAAGAGCATATTCTGAAATTACTGAACACATCCATATGTGTATTACAAATACAATTACTTTGGATGGCGATTTAAGATTCACTACAAGGTGATTTAAAGGATTACTAATATTTTTTTATCTCAATGACATAAACAGAAAACGGTTACTGTAATGGAAACGGACCTTCATCATTTTAAGAAATCTATATTATGTACACATGTAACCTGGATCTAGCACTACTGATATAAGAATGGCACAAACACCAAATATGCAATATTTACAAGGCTTTATTACACTACGTATACCCGTATATATATATTAACACATCTCCAAGATACATATCACTCAGAATACCACTCCCATAACCAAGCACACTCGTACCATTATTGTATCATTAGTTACAATATCCTAGCGTACTGATATCCACAAAGTAACTCAGTAGTCATTCACATAACGCCCAGCACAGAAATGTTCACAAATGTTCTCTAAATCCTTCCCATTGACGACGGCTGCTCCAGTCGCAATACTCCACGATACAGAAATATGGTAATCTGCTCAGACACAAACAGTATAAGTCATCTATGAAACCGCTTGCCCTCATAGGACACCCATCAACAGTCAACAGACCATCTGTCCACACAGGACACCAGGAGTTACATGGTTGTCAACATATGTAATAATTCATACAGTTGTCCACACAGGAACGTATACGCCAGTAGACCTGCCCGCACAGGACTGCGTTCACTAACTACTTCGCCCGCAAAGGACTGTATAAATGACCGTCTTGCCCAAAAAAGGAGTCAAAACTAAACAAAATGTGTATTATATTCTCAGATAGAATTGTACTTATCGGTACGCACTTTATATACATGTACATTGATATGCAACAAATGCAAAACACAAACTGTATTTGGGGCATTTCAACATAAACACGCTCAAACGACAATTCCACCGCTTCGCTTGCTCACGTGTATTTCGCAACTTCCTCCCTACTAACGTTCACATTATGAAACCGTATCCTGTGTATCAGTATTATGATATATACAATAAATTATCATAATGAAAATACAAAGGTAAGAAAACGTCGGAATCATAAAATAAAATAGATGTACAGCGTTACCAAGATATTATCCACAGGATATGTGTTTATATATAATTATATACCATTAAATGACAACACCTGAAGTACTATTCTCACCTTCACGAACTGTGATTTGTTTTTTATGTTTAATAACCAGAGTTTGCACACCTTGGTAATAATAAGTGAAACTTACGTATGTATGTTCCTCGGGTTGCATTTTTTCATCGCGATGATTTGGTAATGAGAATATCGTTAAGTATCAAAAACACTTAGGTTGAAATAATGACATAGATACATGTACATAGACATTTTCTTTCCCAATAAAATTGCAAATAAGCTCAAAATAATAAGTCAACACTGACATAAATGTACAAAGAGCATCACATTTTCAGGATGTATATGTTTGTCCAATTTCCATGAAATTAACGACAGTTTAAGTATTGACGTAAACAAATGATATATAGATCAAAACGATGATAAAATGATTATAAACTTTAATGAGTTCGGCAAGTTTTGTTTTCCTTTAAAACTGTCTCATTTATTTCAAAATAGAGCCTGATTCAAAAGTTGAGCTTAAGAATTGGACACTACATTGTACAAGATTCCCGTTTATCTTACACAATGAATCACACACATTAACATTTTTTTCTATGGCAATAAAGGAAAAAAACAATGGTATCCACTCAGAGCGAAATGTTCACTTGATATATTATAATCAGGCATGTCATGTACAACAAATAATATGTTGTTATAGATAAACCTCATATTTAACAAATACATGCAAGATTTGCCCATATGGAATCACACAAACGCGTTAATGAACCGTATATCAAATGTGTTTGCATAGACATGTTAAAATCGATATACTCGTTTAAATTATGTAAATATCTATATATGTGCAGGCTGCATAGGAGGATTTTTCGGGACGTACTGTATGGAAAATTGTAGCAGCAATTGTTCCGAATGTGAACAGGAAAGCGGAGTATGCACGAGTAAGTCAACTGGTAACACAATTGAACGAAATATGATGAATGTCATTTATATGTTATCGACAAATATAAAACTTAATGTCCGTTAAAATGAAGAATGATGTGAAATACTGCATTAATATTGATCTTTCATCTAATAGATTATTTGATCCTTGGCTTGTTTTGTTTTCAATAGAATGCATGACGGGTTTGTACGGAATGAATTGTAACATGTCATGTGGTCACTGCAGCATTTGTGAACAAAACTCTGGTGTGTGTGTGACTTGTGATCCTGGATACGAAGGAATTTACTGTGAAACAAGTAATTACTTTTTTATGAACCACCGAAAAAAATAATCTTCCCATAGTTCATTTTGTTGGATATACACAGTAAATACGACTATTATCTTCACTTTCGATTTGATAAATTTGCTCAAGGTTGCTTTTTCTTACATTGCAAAGCTTAAGTCTTCGTACTTTTCTTATTCAGATCATGTTATTGAATTACTGTATATAAATGCCTATACATTTGTCCAGAGCAAGCCGAAGTGTCGGATAATCCTACGCCATCGACTAACGCAGGGTCGATAGCCGGGCCTATAGCAGGGGTACTTGCTATCCTTGTCATCGCCGTAGTTATAGCAATATATATCAGAAGGTGTGTACCATGGGAAAAATCAATCTGAGACTCGGTCATTGCCAATGCCCTTTTATTAGTGTTTGATAATAACAATCATTTGTGCTGGTAAATCATGACTTTATTGATGAATGAATAGTTAAATTATTTGATACTAAATGCATACCTGTATATGAAATATTTTAGTGATAGATTTAACAAAATAACATTGTAAGGTTAAGAACTTTTTTGTGAGAAAGGAACATTTGGTTTGTTAATTGCTAGTTTTATCGCGCTGTGGATCAAAACTTGCTTAAATTATTTTCCATATAAAAGCTATGACTGCTCTGTGTGATCCGTGGTCGCAGCTTTATGGAAAAAAACGCCTCCGATCTTGATCTGCGATTGAAAAGTCAGACACTTTTCTGGCATATCTTACGCCTCTTTTTTTTTTTTTTTTTTTCCATTGTAGAGTTATCTATACAATTTCACATAGAGTAAAATTCAAGTATAGACTATTTGTCCTTAGCATGCGTTTCGTTTATGCTCTTCATTTATAAAGATCGATAGGCTCCTTGATCATACAATATTTTTTCCATAGACGTCGACAGAATGCTGGTAAACAAGACACCTTTGATGATATCGGACGTTCCAACAAGCTTCACAGGAAAGGCCAGAGCAAACCGTTAGAAACAGAAAATTCTCGTAGCGAACCTGTGGTGCCCCCCGAGCATAATGTGTACAGCAACGTCCTCCTAGGTGATCATTCATTTAATACATTTTATCGTGTATTTGTCATACGATGATCTCTCGAAGTATAAAGTTGAAATAGCACTTTGCTTCAAAATTATCTGAATGTTCAATTTGCCTGCAACAGATTTCAATGAAGATCCAGATTATCCAACCAAAGGTACCGGAAACGTGTATGTGAATGCGGAGCAGGTAGCCAGTGCCTCTCGCTCTGGCGATAGCGTTTACTATAATTCCGGCCCTGTTGGATTTCCCGTTTCCACGCTCAAATCTTTAGTACACACAAAGATGCAAAATAAGGCTAAGGCGTTCGAGAATGAGTTCAAGGTGCAGTATATTTTTTATGTGAATGAATGAATCATCTTGAAATTTATATGACAACTTTAAAGTTTAATACGATAACGTAATCGATAACTTTCAATGAAATGGAACTTGTTCTTGGAAAGATGTTTTCCGATTAATGCTGCTTTTCGTTTTAAAAGCACATACTGCACATCTATTCATAATTTTATTTTTGATATAGTCAATACCATATGGAGCTTTACATGAACATAAGATTGGAATGCTTCCACAAAACAAAACCAAAAATCGATTTAAGACCACGTTTCCCTGTAAGTATAGCCTTTGTCCTTCTGTTGATAAATTAGTTTTCTATTATTGTCACAGATACGGTGATTACACCGATTACATTGTACTTTATGTGGTTATTATTTAAGTACTACAGGTGACCGATTATGACATTGTAGGTGTTTGCGGTTATTACTTAGGTACTTGGGTGTTCGAAAAAATAACAATGCAATATGTTTCAAATGTGGAGCTATCTACAAGATATCATTAATATGCAAAATTACAATATCAATCGAAAAATTCAATGGAAAAACATTTTGATTGTATTAAAATAAGCTTTGATTTCTTTTATGATTTGGCATTAGTAAAATAAATACAGAGATATTATTTCAATCGGGATTCTATTCTTGAAATTATGAGGAATATCTGAATGTCTTAATTCGGATGTTTGTACTAATTCTTGAATCGTTATGATTATATCAATGGAAAAGGTACTCCGAAAATATTGCTTGTGTTTAGACGTATGCGACGTATTAAAGAATATGTTGATTCTGTTTTACAATGTTTTCAATGATGTTAGGATGTGGTTTCATGGAACATTTTAATCTTATTTTACAGATGATCACTCTCGTGTTATTCTTGACAAAGTTCGGAATGATCCGCACTCGGACTACATCAATGCTAACTACATCGATGTAAGTAGAGCCAACAGTAAAGAGCTCTGTATCAAAATCCATATTAAGACTGTTATATAAAGATATAATTCTTACATTTCAAAGTTTATGACCTGAAATGTTTTTTTCGATTTTCTCAATTGAGGAATACCTTACCAACTATGCATGTGATAAATATGACATTAAACCAGATGATAATTCATATCCATATATATTTTACAGAGTGTTACAAAAACGGCAGCATACATCGCAACACAAGGTAAAATTTGGTTTTTTATACAATTGGAAATATACCACATTAGTGCATACGTGCTTTCGGCTTTAATCATGCTATATAACTATTGCTTAATTCGAGGTAAGTTGATTACGAGACGATATATCATGATACGATCAATAATTTACTAAAGACCCACACTGGTGACTTCCACCTTCAACACAAATAAGGTATATATGCCGTCTGTCCTTGACAGGAACGAAATTATACAGCTGTTTTGTTCTTAATGGATATTTTACCGATCTTAAGCACATATTTATATAAAATAAAAAAAAAAACTCTTCAAATATAGAAGAAAAGGTGATGGTATGTTTTTAAATGAGAAAATAAAAAATATATGTGTAGAATGAACGCTTTCGCATATAAGAATATGAACATTTTACTTAGGGTCACGCCAAACCACTATAAGTTGATGTCCACCATTACAATGTAATTTGAATTAGAACAGACTTGGTAAAATATTAGAGATTATTTTTAAAATGGTGATGACTTAACCTTTAGTAGAGCTATGGAATTTCAGTGATGGTAGGCCAGCAACATAACACATTTTTCATTAAATCATAATAGTGTCTGGAATAAAGTATATCAGCAACTATCATTATTAAGACTTCGGTTTGTGTTTGAATGATATATGTGGGTTTTAGGGAAATGGGATATTTTTGTATGAAGTTCTTACACTCACCAAAACAAATTTTCTTGAAGCTTGAAGTATTTTTCTTTCTTAGTAATAAATAAATAGTAAATAAATGATAAAGTAAATATACAGCTTATAGGGTAAAATTGTCAGACCAATACTTTAATCGTCTTGGTTTCATAAGAAAATCGGTTGGACACTCACCATACTTAAGCAAATTCATCCATATTGATATTATTTAGGTCCAAGGACTGGGACCGTCAATGACTTCTGGCGTATGATTTGGCAACTGAAGTCGGACAAAATTGTTATGCTAACAAATGTGGTGGAAGAAGGAAGGGTATGTCACATATATACTTTATTTTTACATAAATAAACAATTAAATTGTTTAGTAATATAATGCGATTTTTGTTTTTAACGGATGGCGAATTTGAACAGCCCACTTCAGTTGCACTGTAATCAGGTTCTGAAATTCGTCATTGTAGCCAAAGTGCGATAAATACTGGCCAGATGAAGGAGAGCCATTAGCAACTCCACATTTCAACATCATCCTAGACAGGGAACGAACTTATGCTTTTTATGTCCTTCGGGATCTTACAGTCACAGAAAAGAAGGTACATGTTATACTGCTCTCTCTCTCTCTCTCTCTCTCTCTCTCTCTCTCTCTCTCTCTCTCTCTCTCTCTCTCTCTCTCTCTCTCATTTCATGTTTTACTTTAATTCTTACTTCCATATTACTTATCCCATTATCCTATTCAGACAAAATCTGAGCGACAAATACACCAGTTCCATTACACCACATGGCCTGACCACGGGACTCCAGACTCAAACGAACTCGTCGTCTTCCACCGTCGCGTGAAGCACTATCCAAGCGCCCTCCCAGGAAAGATGGTTATTCATTGCAGGTATGTTAGGTATCCATTTCCATCGAAACCGCACGCCTTAATTATTATCTATCACCAAACACTGTCATCACCAAACCAACCCATCACTCCCGTCGTGGTTAGGGAGTTCATCATGATTATCTTTTGTTTTCAACTGTAATTATACGACTGATGAATATATCTATGTTGAAGTTGTTTGATTTACAAAGCACAGTTCATCATTTTGCATCGACAATGTTATAAATAAATGACCCTTTCTATACTTGTTTCGACACTGGTTATTAATTGTTCAAATACTAACCAGCGTAAATCGATAGACATTAATGAACTTTTTGCAGTGCTGGTATTGGTAGAACCGGAACATTCATAGCCCTCGATGCTCTGCTGGACTACGGAAAGGAGTTCGAACAAGTTGACGTTTTACAATACATCAAAACCATGCGGAAGGATAGAATCAACATGGTTCAAACAAACGTAAGTTAAGTTATATGAACTGGAAAAATATTTTTTGTTTCCTGCTTCCCGTGCTCATTTGACAATGTGACATAACTTACATGTATTGACCAATATTTACAAGGCGATAGTCCTCGATGAAGTAGAAGACACTTACTTTTCCAGAACACATGGTCTTACCCGCCTTGCTCTTTTCCAGGAGTCTCCATAAGTTACTCTAATATTTTTTCTGTATTTTGTTGTTGTTGTTTTTTCCCATAAATCTTGGGTTTAATATGTATATAAAATATACATTAACATATTTTCAGTCAGACTGATTTATCGTTTATAGATGTTTTAAAGTATTGATGTTAAAAAGAACGTAAATAAACCTTACTTGTGCAGGAGCAATACATAGCTATACACCAGCTCCTTGCTGAAGCCTTCGACTTGCCGGACACGCTTATTCCCAGAATGACGTACAACACAACTCTTAACACTCTCTCCAATGGCGGCCCAACCAACCAAACAAAGCTTAGAAAGGAGTATCAGGTGCTGACGTATTTTTGTATGGATGGTTCAAGATGACATTTGTTTATTTAAAATATTTTCTGCTATTTCAAAGAGTGCTAAGATGATCATTCTTTTCTATGTTACACCCATAAGGTTTTTTTTTTATTCTCGCTTCATATGAATAAAAAAGCCATCTTAATTATATTGATATAGGAGGTAATTTTGTTTTTAGCATATTTTCTAATACAAACGTATTGCATGTTGGATTTATATAATTAAGAAGATATATCTGCAATATTCATACTTTTGAAAATGTCATGGTGTCTTAAATGTTCGGTGTATTGTTGATGTTTCCACATTAAACCGGTCGTAATGCATAAAGTACTTTGATGACAAATATCAAGTATTTCATATTTTGTGAATCTTTGAATATCGCAATACTCACTTTCACAAAAAGTACCAAGATATAAATTGATATTCTACGTTACACATTGTTTCTGTTCCTTGTCTGAACATTGTAGTATGTATAAGGAATTTTGATATCTCAAATATGTTTTTCATTAAGCAAATACAACCCTTGAAACCACACTATGGGGAAACTGAATGCAAAGCTGCTTTACTACCGAACAACAAGATGAAGAACAAAATCTCAACAGTCCTAGCAGGTACGTTATTAACATTTCCGATTTCCAAGAATGGCACTGTACATGTATCTGTTCTGCTGAATAGGTCATTGGCTTATTATCATGAATATTACCTGTACGAATCTGCCCGATATGGTAAATTACCATAATTTAGCAAATATCATCCTTCATATTATGTATGTCCTGGATGTTACGTAAGGTACCTATATCCATATTTCATCCTTCGTTAGACACAACAAATCAATGTTTAATTTATGTAGCAAACATGGCTTCATTAACATGATACCTACCCCAGTGAGCTTGGTGAAAGCCCTAGATTCGTATTACAAAATGTATTTTAAGTTGCTTTATGTAGCAAGAAAAGCAATGTGCGTGAAGTAATTTATTCCTCTGTCTAGCGGACAAATTCAGGGCGTACCTACGATCACAAGCAAACGGCAGGACGGATTATATTAATGCTGTAGTGGTGCCAGTAAGTACATTTCACGTTTCATCTGTCTGTCTGTCTGTCTGTCTGTCTGTCAGTCTGTCTGTATCTAATTGAGCGCATTTCTGTTATTCTATCAGCAAGGATTGGGTGTCATTCCATCAATAACTGTAATGTAAATTTGAAATTACTTACTTCAAGTTGGTGTACATATACCCAAATGGATTTTTTCCATTTAGCTGCAAAAATGTGTACATATACCCAAATGGATTTTTCCATTTAGGTGCAAAAATGAACTTCAAATATCAAAAATAATTTATGAACCGTGAGTTATAAGCATAATTCGGCATATTTTTATGAACAGTTTTGCAAAAATGTCGATATTCAAATTCTAATGGAAACAGTGATTTATAATTATATGTTCCACTTATCTAGTCCTACACATCACAGACTGGGTATATCGTCACTCAGACTCCTACGGAAGACACCGTGGTGGATCTGCTGACAATGATAATGGACCATGACTGTACCACTATTGTCATCATAGATACTGACACTATTGTAAGTATATTTATGAGGCGTTACAAATTGATTACTTGAGTAAGCATATTAATACCATGTTCCTGATACATTTTGTGAAAATAATGGGGATTTTTTTCAATTAAAGAAATTAATGTTCAAACAAGTAATAATCACATCGCATGAAATTCTACGTTGAGTCAAAACAACACATAGATTGACGTGTTCAATTTTTTATCAGTGACATACTACAAAACAGCAATGTCTGTTAGGCAACCTGTCGTCAGTTATACAACACAAATGTTATTGGTTAGATAGTTACTTTTCATACAGTTTTAAATCCGGTTACATATGAATTGATGTAGAAATATTTTGGGTGTCCTTTTCTTTTCTAGTATGTATGTGTTTCCTACATATTCCTACCATTATCATATGTTTTTTACTTTTGCTTAATTCATCGCCAATGATTATTGCTTTGCTATATTCATTCATAATGAAACCGTATTTCAATAAAATATGATTTTATAGGTCTGGCTTCCTGAACAGGGTAAGGACAAATCCATTGGGGAATTTACGCTGGAACACAAAGGGAATTCTTCAACAGTTACTGATGTTGATTTGATTGAAATTTCAATTGAAAATGAGGTAAAGTTAATTGAAAATATAAATACAGGAAATAAAATATCAATTACTGTTTGATTTATGCTTTCTATTTAAATTCATTCCTATAGGGATATTGTCGTTAATTTTTGTAAGCGTGTACTAGGTGGAATCATGTAGAAGTAGAAGCTGATATCAGTTCTCGTTCAAGGGTTAAACTCGTCGGTATTGTTTTTAGATGAAAGGATTCCATGTTAAAGTCCGAGTGTTTCATCTAACTGGTTGGGAACAAGAGTCTTCAGTCCCTCAAGATTCGTCAGCCCTACTTCAGCTACTTGAACTTGTGGACAGTAGACGTAAATCGGACAACACGAAGACGACAGCTGTCATGTGTCGGTACGTTAGCTTCCGATATTGTATACCCATTTCTGAAATAGTAATACCAGAGGACCATTTGTCATCATGGCAATATGACAGCTGATCTTTGAGCTGAAAATAAATTATATTTGCTGTTATCAAGTGTGAAAGTATATATTTGTGAAAGAACAAGGAAAGAACAAGGAAACATCCATTTCTGCCAAGCGCCCCGACACGAATCACACCCACGTCTTTATGCCAAAGAAGCATGCTTCGTCAGTGGAGTAACAGAGACAGTAAGCAACTCTAAGTAAAAGTCACACCGACCGGTCTTTTTACATATTTTTATAACAATAGAATATAAACTGAGTTGATATTGGGATAAAAGATCAACTTTACCTTTTGTATTAGTTGCTTTGATTCCATTTCGTGTTAATGTGTATATATTTAATGTTTCAGTGACGGCTTTTCACAGAGCGGTTTGTTCTGTTGTATCAGCAATGCTAGAGATCAAATGAAAGGCGATGACGAAGTAGACATTTTTCAGATAACTCGACAGCTGCAAGTGCGACGCCCGGAATTTATAGTCAATTTTGTAAGTATACTTCATCGATATATTTTGATTAATTATGGATAAAATCGAAGTGTATAGTAAAATCTATGTGCACATTATGTCAATTGAAAGTCAGACTTTTGTTCGATGTTAAGGTTGCACCTCATGTTTCATATGTGCATGCGTGCGTGCGTAAGCACGTCGTCCATCCATCTGCTGTTACGGCTTACAAGTTGAGAGTTCCTATTGAAATCTAGAAAACCAAAAAAAAGGTACATGCTTAAATGCATGAATACGATGTTACCAATTAAGGAGACATAATATGTTATTTTCATGATTTTATATCTTGTAAACTGTCATTGTAGGACCAATACCAGTTCTGCTACAATATGATCAAGGAGTATCTGGACACCACTGACGTTTACATGAATTGAGCAGGATTTCATAGACTCCACACCCATGTATATAATGATTACCTAGCTATCTCTAAGGTTTACATAAACCGACGTGTACATGAATTGAACAGGACTTTATAGACTCCGCGGCGTGGTTAAAACTGACCAAGGCCCCACATATATAAATATATATTTACTGACCAGGAATTACCGTGATACCATACACGTCACTAACTTGACCAGATTCCGCACACGGGTTTATAAAATCATCAATAAATCAACGTTTACACAAATTGACCATTGATTACTTAGATATTATTATCTAGAGACCAGAGACACGTGTATTCACTGGACATCACAGACGTATATATTACTGATCAATGAACACTTAGACACTACACACGTATGTATGAACTGATACATAATAATCCGGACATCGCAGCTTGTATATGCATTGATCAGTGATTGCCAGGACAACCAATATTTGCCTGTGAACAGTTTATCAGTGGTGGCGCTAATCAAAATTACCCTTCATAAAGTAAACAGCAAAATGGGTATGACAGAATGTTTGCATTTCAAAAAATTGTGCACTCGTGTGTATATATTGACTCTCTCTCCAATGTTTTTTGCTTGTTTTATTAAAATGCACTGAAAGAAATATGAAACGAGAGGAGAAATGGAAACTTCTATTGTTCTTAGCTAAATTCAACATAGTCCAATCACGTAATATATATCTACCGCAAACGAAGCAAAATCTTTGAAATCTGATGTACTCCATTCAATAATCATGCTTTTTGTCTAATACTTCGACTTTAACCACATATAGTTTTTTCCAATTAGTTTTTTTATTTATTTTCTATCTTGTGTTAAATCAATGTATTCATGCTTTGCGTTTGTTCTTATGAAGTTGATGACGTCAGAATAATTGAAGGTCCCATCCTAAATAGGATCTCAGATTAATTCCGGTTTTTGTTTCGTATGAAATTGATGAAAATGGTCACATCTTGTAATCCAAAAGTTCGAAAAACCAAATTAGCGTTTTAGGGATTTTAGATTGTTCTAATCTTATTTAAGACCTGTAGATTGATACAAGCAATTAATATTCAATAGTAATATCCACACCTTCTATTCAGATATGTTTAAATAATATCATTAAGATCTCAGTTTGTATCACGAGTGTACATCCATAAATGTAATTCCAATAGGATTACTTAGCTTTGGTTATATTTCGCATTGTTATAAGAATTTCAAATACGTTTATATGTTATATTTAGTATCTATTTTTAAACTAAAATACAGAAAAGTGATAAAAAGTAAAATACAATACAAGGATTGGTACTTGCGAAGTTTTGTTATTTTACAAATCATGACTGTATAAATATCCGAAGTAATTCTTTGTGTTGTTTCCCTTTTTCTGTTAAATAAATGAAGTTTATAATTAATTACTCTACCAATGCTGTCCTTAATTATATAAATGGTGTTAACATCAAATCCTATCCCATTTCTTTTGATTGCTCACATGTGACCTTGTATCTACGTAAGCAACCTGGTTCTTAATTTATTTTCCTTTTGTTTTCTTTTGTTTAGTTTTTTTTTTCATTGCTCAAATATATGGAGTGCTTGAAAACTTTTTTTATTGAAATCTTAAACAGGTGATTTATATTTACATATTATGTGTACAATGTGTCTATTATATGAATTATTTGATTTTATCATCAATGTTTACACTTTCAATTTTTATAAACTATGAGTGGCATAATGGGTTATTTATGATGTTTACTTGTTATCGGCACTGCTTACATTTCTGTATGTCATACTGAGTTCATTATTTGTTTGTTGATTTACACGTTTGCTACAATTAACACGTGACCAGGTCTCTGACAATTTTTTATTTGCAATAATACAAGGATATTAGTAATACTTTTTTTTATCTTACATATTTGTTTTTGTGTTTACCATTAATTGAAATCCTTTATTTTTTCGAAAGTGATTTGCATAATGTCTATCACGTTAATATCAACAATTGTTATGACTTGATATCAATAGAAGTTCGTGCCAAAGTAAATCAAAATACCAAAGACAAAACAAACGGAGAAAATTTAATATGGTAAATCACATGAAAAAATATCATTAGAACACTTAAAAATTGTATCATATGATATTCTGTATATAAATGAAGCAGCAAATACGGTATTTAACGCTCAATAAAGAAATCTGAATAAAATGTGTTGAATTAATTATTTGAAATTCATTACCTAGAATTAATTTTTCTAGAAGCAAGTGTCGCGAAACAATTAAATATCCTGGTATTTTAACCTATTTCTTTTAGTCCGAACACAAAGCCTCTCAAAATAGATCATACCCTCCTCGATCAGGCTACAGCTTATATGACAACTCTGACTATCAATAAAAGCATACACTGTCTAAATGATAAAGTATAAAAATATGTTTTCTTCCATTTCATAGTGTTTTAGCCTACCTACTCACTAAAAAGACATCACAATTGCTCACCTCGGTTCTTGTTGACTCATGAAGAAACATTCACAATTTTCAGAAACAAAACAGCTTACAAACCGACTTAAATATGTTTTGACATCACAATCTGTACATTGAAGAGGTTTTGCGGTTCCCAGTGAGCATCAACGAGAATTATTACAACATTCCGTTTTTAACGTATAAAAATATTTTTCGTTGAAATTTCGTAGAAAGGACAAAATAAACCAATATTTCTCGTTGGTAAATGTATAAGAGTATTAACTTTAACTGAAAATAACTCTAAATACACCAGATCCAAGATAAAGTGTAAATCGTTTATCGAAGATTATTTAGCAGAATTCTAACAAAATTCGTGATGAACGTTAAAAGCTAAGATCTAGTGGCAAGTCCGAAGGGAAATGAACTAGCTTCAATGGCTTGATTAGAAATTGATATCTTTTCGACAAGATAGATGGCCTAAGAAATCGTCCACCATAAAGGTGATGTTACATCTGCGATCGTTTGACTCCATTCCATGTCAACACCAATCATTAACATTGTAGCAGAAAGCAGAACTCGTGTTAAGGGATAGGAAGGGGATTGTGGAAATGATGAAAATCATATAGTAACTGAAACTTTAATATAGTTTCAATGGTCTGTCCGCAACAGCAAAGTGCAGGGGAGGTAACTACAGCCGCCATATGGCAATCTATACTGAATGAACAACATACTTTTATATGAATGAAGGATGGGTGGACATAGATAGTATACGAATATCATATATATCAGCCGTTCAAAATAAATTATTTTGCATTCAATTTGCTATAGTGATGCATGTGAACACCAACTCATCTAGATGCATAATAAATAAATAACTCTTTACATACAGAAATTTTAAATACGTTTTATGAAATATGATCTGAAAAGTAAAAAAAGAAATACCGTCCGTGTAGCAAACAGTGGTGTGTGTGGGGTCGGGATGGGGGTGGGTGTGGATGTGTGAGGATGTGTGGGTGTGTGTGGGTGTGTGTGGGGGGGGGTGTATGTGTGTGTTTTTTTCTGGATTTTTTTTCTCTATTCTCGAGAAATCTCAGCATTTATTGTGTGTTTTTTCTGCTTTTAGTCTTTATAGTGGCTGCTGAAAATGGTAAGTTAACATTATCACTAACTAATCAAGAACAGGACCAAATTAAAATATGAACCTTTTGTATTTGTCTCATTGTCACACTATGATTCTAAAAATCATTACATAGCTTCTAAATATTCATTAAAACAGTTTTTATACACTACTGTGCGCCCCAATAACAAGTAAGAGCTAAAGGATTACCTTTGTTCTTTTGAAATTAGAGTTATTTTATGAAAGAATGCGATATATGGAACTAGTTGTGAATTAACCGAAACAATTTGTTTAGAAACACATCCTATCGAAAGACGGATATACCAATGCTAAGGTATTGAGAATGTTTGGAGTTCTAATTGATATCATATATCTGATTTGGTGGCAGATGACAACTTTTTCTTACAGACTTTTGGCATACCTATGGATGTAAACTTGTCTCTAGTGTATCTCACTCGTAGGTTAGTTCTTTTTTCAGCAAAACTTTACCAAGTCCTTCAATTTCAATTTCTCATTATATTTACTTGTCATACACCTTTACTTTGATAACTAGAAATCGCAAAATTTATTCTTGTGGCGGTATACAGTTTCCATGACCAAGGCGTGTCCTTTAATGTTTTCATGTCTAGTACGTTGCGTTCTCTTTTCTAAATCGTCGATCACAAGGGTAGCCGGTCTCGGTATGATCCCAAAACCAAGTGTAGGATTACAATAAGTAATTTCTATCCCAAGAACAAAAACAAATAAAATAAATTTCAGATATTCTTTAAAGATCTGTTTCAATATATTAAAAGTCTTACACTTTGACTGAATAAACAGCATACGTCCCTAATCATTCAAAGTGTAAAACTTTCGAAAAATACTGCTTGATGTGTTCAATGCCTGTTAATTCAACAGCTGTTTCCTTGTTATTTAGACAGCTCTCGTTTCACGAAAGTTGCATAATTTTATTTCTTATACTTTCTGTTTCATTTAAAATACTAACATTAGTCAAATATTGTCTACACTGTTTTTATTTAAGGAAGAATTTTGTTGATTGACTGCAACACGCCTAAAATATCACCAAGAGTTACATACGCTAATCAACTTCTTTATCTTATGATAAATGGAGGATAGCATATCTGCATTTGACTATGTAGATTTATTGAAACAAATGTCAAGGTTTCAATCTAATGAATACCACTAAAGGACGATGTTATCGTAGTGACGGTACATGATTTGATATCATTGACACGTGTTTAAATAAGCCCCATGATAAATGTTAAATCTTTTTCTCTAATTTGATTGCTCTACGTCAAAACTTAGCAAAATGGGCGTAACCAACACTGTCGTATGGGCGGGACAAATATTCCTGATGTATAATAGACTATAATAAGACAAGTTCACATCAGATACCGTCTCCCCGAACACAATTTACATATATGTACCCGTAGCTCCGTGTGTAATACCAGGGAGAATCAAATCTCTCACCTGTTGACTTCGGGGAATTTATAGGAAAACTTAGGCGATATGGGAAAAGAGGTAAGTCTATAGTTTAATTTGTCAAATATTCCCTTAATTGAATATATTACTTCACTAAACTAATGCTATGTCGTGACTGTGCATGGTTCTAAACCATAAGACGATGCAGTCAAGGGCAAGTGTGGGAATGTTTTATGTGGGAAATTTTTCTTTATCATATTTACATCACGAGGGCGTTAGTCTTCATACATCAATACTTCACTGTCAGTGAAGTTTATTGATGTTTTTAATGATACAGGGTAAGGTCGATATTATGGGACTTATTCAATAAAAGAGTCTCGAGCCCTAGCAATATAATCTAATATTATTATACTTCATTGTTACACAAGAATGTAGTAAACTGAAAACTCACAAAAGTGATGATATAATATAATTCATTCCATGAAGTTACTTTAATTAATTTTATCGTGTAAATCTGTAAGACAGATGATACTACATACCAGATGAACAAGCACGATAGATTCAGTACTTGGTTTAGAATTTCTCCAGATATCGCACGGAAACATTTGACTAAACTTTGAAAGTCAAACCTCTTAAATCCTCAAATAGAATTTTTCCAAAGTGCAAAGTTAAATGATACAGTTATAACTGTTTTAGTACATTCTAAAACACTGATTATATCATATATAAACACAGTTGTATGAACTATTTTCTGGAAAGATCCAGTTATTCTTTTCTATATTTAATAATTCTACCAATGTTGATGAGGAAAAAAACAACAAAACGATTTAATTGAAGAAAGAAATGCGTACTCTTAATGATGGTGACCTTGTATGCTTCTACGGTGTGTAAAGTCATGTCAAATCGGACGGATTCAATCAGATATGAGCGAACTGATGGTAACCGGAGCAATTCCGTTTAAACTGAAATTTCTATTAATTTGACAGAAAGAATCCTACATTGATATTATCTACATGTGACTTGAAATATTTTGTCTAATTCAATAAATACTTATAATACATACTTTATACGAAAATAACAGCAAGAAATATACAATCTGTAAGGAACTTGTTTAGATAATTTAAAAAAACGAAATCAAAGTGGGAAAACGGTGTAAAATATTTTGTCACCTGTTAATTACACTTTATAGTATTCCAGACAAGTTTAATCAATAATCATGATATTAGGAAGCATTGCTAATGATAAATGAAAAAAATAATAAATCCAATTTTGTTTGAAGATACTGGCTTTAATGAGGTCGAATTGTTTCTGAAGAAACCATCATTGTTCTTTTCAATAGAAATTGAACCAGTAATGTTGTATCACTGAGTGGATATTTAACTTCCATAAATACGATCTTTCGAATCAAATTGAAATCAATAGACTTACACCAAATGTACAAGTATATACCTAACTCGTCTTGTCAATAAATAATTAAAACAAGAAAGCTATTAAAGGAACTTTTATTCAAATCACCTCAAGATATTGAACTAGAAAATTTCTCGATGCACAGTTTATAGACAATTTATTTACTTTAAAATTTGGAACTTTGATTTGGGACTGGAAAATTCAAACTGGAGCCCAAAATCGTGGTAAATGCTTTATTAAAACATCGGCATCGATTCATATAAAATCAATGTGACAACGAAGTTAAAATGTTTATTTTATTTGTATTCATTTTTTCAAATTTCATTTTCAACACTTAATATCAAATATAATCTCCTTGTTGGTAAATGAGTCGTTTTACATCAATTTTCACCGTTTCAAATTCATTTAATTTTTTTATATACAGTTCGCCATTTACCACTCGTTTTCTTATATTGTATGTCGTTGATAACACGGATTGACACCATTCCTCGTAAATGACATACATCATTGTAACCGTGAGAAGTAAATGGGGTTAGTTGACTCAGTCTCATTACTTTGACGGATGTTAAGTGAAATTTATATTATTATTTTGCAAAAAGATTTTTTATCGTTCTAATACAACAAAACATACGATAACTTACCTGCTTTAAACATATTATAACCCATTTAACTATTTAAATCCATACCTTTATCTACATTTGATTGCTAGGTGGATTGGTATAGATGATTTTGTTTGTATGCAGTTTTAAGAAGACCACACAAGATCAGTTCTAATCTGAAGCACTTAAGATCAAATCAAAATGCCATTTATCATTTTATATACTCAGTAAAATAAATAACGAAATGTGACAACTTTATTCATGTTTTATTGAAACGTTTTCTGCGCCGTAATGGATTTTTAATGGAAATTTAATTCTATAGATTAATTAGAAGTACAGCTGGAACTTTTTTCTGTCTTAACTGCAAAAGTAGTAGCCAGAGTTTAGGTTTCTCAAGAATACTTCTACAAATGGGAAATTAAAATTGAAATCTATGTAAATGATCAAAAGTATTCGATCGAGTCTCATTTCCGACATAAATTGCCCAGTTCATTATTTATATTTATTTACAGTTCATGTAGTGACACGTTTCTTCAATTAAACATATCAATGGTTTATTTTGATATTTAAAACAACACCACGACTATCACAATATCGACATACAAAGTATATGTCCCTCAGTATCATACTCCTACCGAAGTTTGTTTCCCTTGAACACGTTATTTTCTTTGTTCTCGGTAAAACATTTTCTCAAATTATATTAAACTTATAACTACCATTTTCACTTATTGAAAGGGTGTGACATATACGATGTCGGTGTCTAAGATTTTTAAAAGTTCACGTTAATGCCAAATACCTTCCTGTTCACAGTTCCATGAATAACACACAAAACAAATAGGACATTTTTTTCATATACTGAATCACTCAAAAAAAGTCCCTTATCTGGGATTAAACATATCTTTTTTCTTATATCTAGCCCTGCTTTAATACACGATGGATTTGAAAGTGAATTGTTACAAGCCAATTCTTCTTTATTTTCAATGTTATCCTAGTTCATTAATCTTATCAGAACCTCATTACATAGTTGATATTTTGGGAAACTTGAAAATCCTACCGTGTTCTCATTGTGAAGTACTCTTTCTAATATAAAGTAAGAATGTTAGATGCTCGTTAATAGTCCTGGTAGTGACGTTGTTTTTAACTTCATTTGATTTTCCTAGATTTGCTTGGTGGGTTTCCCTAATGAAGAAGAATATGCTTACCCTTCCGGAGTATCTGGTTTTGCTTTCCTTGTACTTTTCTAAAGGTTCATCATGTAAATTTTCCTTGAAATTGTCTCATCGATTTTTTTCAGTTTGAACCAAGGTTTTCGATAATTTATTATTGCTGTACTTTCTTCTTGTTTTTACAACATATAAAATTCATCATATACACCCATCAAAGTTTTCTCGTTTCATAAAATATCACGAGCTAGCTTCAATGTGAGTCTTGAAGATAGTTTAATATGTTTAAATATGTTTCTTATGTTTCAAATGTTTAACACGATAAACGTTATGAAGCAGTATGACGATAATTAATTGGAAGTCAAAAAGATGACAAATAGATGACATTACATTAAATAGTGCTAAGTCATATCATTATAAAAGTATTATACAGGAAATTAAAGTTAATTCTCAGGGTTTGTCAAGCTATTCGTAATCCAATGATATAGGAGAAACCTGTGTGGCATTTTTTGTTACAACACTATGGCAGTAATTTGACTCGACATTTTGGTAGGTATCGTATTTAATAACGCAGTACCCGGTAACCATCTCTATAAAATCCAAAGGGAACAATATACATAAATCTCAAAACGTGATAAAATGACATTACAAAATGTCATTATTACAATGCTAAGTTGCGGTCAGGTTAACAAACAATCAAATAAACGAATGCATAAATCATCCTTACAATACACCATTAAATGACTTTATAGGAGAATCGTGGATTTTATTGAGCGACATCTTATCTTTTATACAAGGATGGTATAGAGTAGGATAGACTCTCTCAAGAAATGTCTGAAAAGTGAATATATTTTATAATACGGTAGTTTAATTGACACCCGCAAATCGGACGTTTAAAACCCTCATTTATGAATATGTACACTGTTCATATATATGCCAGCGATGCAGGTATTGCTTTATGAAGTACACTCATTGTGAGATTTCTGTCAATCCTTCCATACATTGTTATTATATTTTATCATCAATTCACACTCTTAGACATTAAAATAATCTACACTCTTTCGGAGTAAACAACAAACTGCAAACTGTCAACATTAACGATCCTAGATCGATTAACATTCAGGACAGAGTTAATCACCCGCTACCTGACAGTATCAATATAAGTCTTCATTTTGTTGCACTTAATATCAATGCGCAAAATGTAAGACTTAAAAAACATCCGACCTATGTAAGACTAAAAAATAATCTGAAGACTTACTTTCGATCAACAACTAGACATAGTCTGCACTTTATTAAACTCAAGATAATCGACGCTGTGTCTGACTAGATCCGCAGAAGGTCAGACTAAATATCAGAGCCTACATTTACTTACTGCAACCAAAACACATAGATTCGACTCAAAATATCATTCGAAGGAAAACAAAAAAAAAAAAAAACAAAACAAAAAAATTTACCATGCAAGATTCAAAGATGATTCAAGGATTCAATCACAAACTCAGTGAATGAAAGGACAGTCCAAACTCTGTCAGTTTATGAAGCGCAGTATAGCTTCAAACAAAATAACAATATATTTTTTAACTGTTCCGCACATATTCAAACATGCACAGACAATTGAGCTAAATGATAAAATGAACTTGATTCGTACCGTATTCAAATTTCTACACTATTAGACTTGAGAGTCATGCATTCTTCGATATTGTATTGATAAACTCCCTCCGTGTAATAATCAAAATATGACTAAAAAGAAAATTACATTAACAATGAAGGTAAATCACATAATCATACATTTAAAAAGAATTCACAAAACTGTAAAACGAAACTTATGAAAAAAAACAAACTCTAGATTACAGGACGTTTTTGTCGGATTAACACATGTCAGATAAAACACATGTGACACTTGCTATACATTCAAATTTTCTGTACAATATAATTGTAACACCCAGGTCTGTTGTCTTTAAGTTCCACCAATGTTGGTGCACTCGAAATCAATTTAAAATACAGATAACTCTCATCTTGATTACATTGCAACAGTTCTTAGTCATTTAGTTACTTAGTATTCGAAAATCGCGATTTGAATTTATAAATATTGATAATAGTTTGAATATTCGAAATCCACATAGCCATGTACATCATAAATCAATATGTAGATCGGTGGTATAAATATATTCGTAAAGGAGAGTTTTAAGCGTTCGATAATTGAGATACCAATTATCCTATCGAATTATTAGATATACATACATTTTTGACAGACATTTCTTCAGAC
The DNA here is from genome assembly GCF_031769215.1 of Ylistrum balloti. Classification (NCBI taxonomy): domain Eukaryota; kingdom Metazoa; phylum Mollusca; class Bivalvia; order Pectinida; family Pectinidae; genus Ylistrum; species Ylistrum balloti. Next base: position 127,053 of record NW_026782472.1, on the reverse strand, counting down.
AAATTAGATATTAGAATTTAGTATAAATAATGATATTATACGTTAATTTGTAATATGTTTTCCTATCTCCTTTTTTAGTTTGGGCATTGGCTTTATCTCTTTGTTCTACTTATAATGGTAAGTGTAAAATTCACTAAAATGTGTATCGTTCGTTATATCACAAATTAATCAAAGTTTTTGGACATCTTAAGCATATACAGTTGTACGAGGATATTGTGAAAATATTCGATGTATTTAATGCTTTCCAAAAGGGTAGCAACTGTACCAATATATGTTTGAAATGACGTAACGTTACATACGGATACGTTAATAAGATTATCATGTTGACTATTTTATTCAATACAATCTAACATGTGAGGGCGACTAAAATGAGGAATCGTTTTTTTGAAATGTGTTACCATTTTATTACAAGCTACAAATAAATACTTAGGTACTATATGTCACAATATCGCGTCAATATATACGCCTATGTTTGCTGAATATTTCAGACTAGATCTACATATATGTTTAATATATGGATATATTTGAAGTCGCTGTGCAGTATGTATAATACAATTATCTGCACATACATGTGAATCAATTCTAAACCGATCTCTTTCTTTATTTATTTTTTATCTTGAATTTTTAATATTTAACAGCAAATACAGTTTATTAGTTCACAAGAAGCGACGCAAACAGGTAGTATTAAATTATTAGTGTTAAATGTAAGATTGGCTTTGTCTTTCTTTAGTACATTTTCTATGCTTTGCTTACTTAGTTTATTACCACATAATCAGCTCTTTAAATTTTGTGTGGATTAACTGAACAAAAATTAACATATATTCTGATTCAAACATATTTTACTAAACTTATTTTGTGTATTTATTTATTAATTTATCTATTTATTTATTTGCCCTGTTAATATATCACTAGAGTTCTGTTTACGCTAAATGACACCGAACGATAACTTCACTACGTGAGTAGCATGTCATGTAACTTCAGATTATAAAGAAACATACAATCTAAGCTGACGTTTTTAACAATAATGTACAGTCACAAATTACAAACCAGTATAACATGACTTATCACATTTATAACATAGAAATAATGTGATAAGCTCGAAAACTCTGCGTACATATCGTGATATAGAATATAACAATGAAATGACTTATTTTTAAGGTATTAGTCTTAAGATGCTTATGCAAACTTAAATATGCATCATTGTTTTCCAATAAAGAGTATAGGAACTATGTGTATTCGTCATAATTCCTATTCTGAAATCCAAAGTTAGCTACATAGAGGGATACAGCATACACACTTATGATGATCTTGATAGTTAATATTTAAGACCTAGAAAATTTACAAAACCTTTAAAAAGCTGAATATTAATATCTTCCTGGACTCCGTCGCGATTTGTCTCTTGTGCATCAACTCAGTTTCAACTTCGCAACTTCAGCTGAAGAGAGTATGAAATATTACAGTATGTTAAAGGTAAATTAGCTGTGTACTAGCCCACACAGTGTTTATTAACATGATCTCAAGATTCGGCATTCCGGTAGTAGGATACTTTTCAAACAAATTGCTGCGTTTTATATGTTTTGTTCTGCTATGTTGATGTAAACATTTGGTTTTTATTTAAAATTTACTGCAACTTTAATATTAAAAACAAAACTAAATGTGTGAAATAACTCTGCGTCTATTTATCAATGTCAAATTGTGAATGAAGGTTTGAAATACAACACCATTAAAGGTATCAAAATTCTAGAGAACGAACAGTTCCTCGAGTGCATACTACTTTGTAGTAATGGAAACTAATACGCGTAAATTAAGCGTAATTCTCATAGAATTGCCCCAAGTGTATGACATACGTATCCATATGCACCTGCCGGTTGCAAAAGGCACCCATAATCAAGGAATGAGGCATGTTCTATAGGTCATTTGCAATTGTATATATCATTTTCACAAACTCACATTAATTGTAATGTGAACTGCATGCTATTATTTTATTTAAATTTAGTCGTTTATTAATGGCTTTTTAAGTAAGCGTTTCAAATTTGTTATATATAGTTTACGTTTCTGAATTTTTATCTTGCTTTAGTTTTCTTTTACGGATAATGCCGTGAACCTGATATATTCGTCAACTGCTATGTTTAATCAGTTTCATGTAAGGATATCAGGGAATGTGCTGTGTCTCAATATAGCAATATGTTAATGTTTATCAATCACAAGAGGAAAAACATCTGTTTTGATAGACTTATATACAGACTTATATTTGGTATTATTTACAGTAAATATTACATGAAGGAGCATCAATAGTTAGGCTATTTAGTTTATTTATTACTTGATAGGGTACCGTGTACTTTAAAAGTACACTTGATAGGGTACCGTGTACTTTAAAAGTACACTTGATACGATACCTTAAGGAGGAGGTTGATAGATGACTCATCCATATGCTTTCGAAAGGCATTTGAATATATTAGTAACTTTTGTTATGACATAGCCAATGAATATTTGATTTCACAAAATGTCAATGGTGACGTTGATTGACGTACGTATATACGGATTTTTCAAACGCCCTTTTATACAAACCAGCAGTCTTTGTGTATGCCATGTGTACTTTAACATTTCGTCAGTAATTCCTACATTTTCTTACAATTTTGATTTTATCATTTCCATTTTTATGTGAGATATATTAAAATACAAAAATAAATAATAATTTAAGTTTATTTTCTTTTGGGCATGAAGTGGCATATCGAGCATGTAAAATTGACTGTAAACATTTCTTTATTATCATTTTGGAATAATATCAGCTGTATTATATTGATAAAAACAGGGTAAAATATCACCAGGGAGTGTAGTGGCATGGTGTAATCAGCGAGTAGCAAGCAAATATGCAATCCTACATTCAGCCATTTTTAAATGATGTTATAGCGACTAAGATGTAGCATATGTATTACTTTGCATACTGACAAATATATATTCCATACCTGAAATCGCGTTTCATGTTATTTTTATATATTGTCGAATAATGTTTAGGACTCCCGGCTTTGTGTTGCATTTATCTTTTACAACTAATATTTTGTTCATACTGGTCTATAAGCAGAGGACCCATTTAAATGAAAAGGAATGAAAATTGAGTGAATCGATTTACAGAATACTCTGTGATTATGCCAACAATATTTTACACGTTCCTGATAATATCATATGACGCTTGATTAATTTTTTTGTGTAATATCCGTGTTCAGAAATGAGCTTCAAATCAAATCCAAACACTATATTAGGCAATATTGTTATAATGATAGGATGTCTCCAAACAGACCATAGGGATACCAATGCGGACAAGGTGTGTTCACTCTTTTGACTGATTAATTTTGCCTTTATACCATTGATTTATGGAGTCAAAATTGGCCACGAAGACTTTCCGATATCTTTCAAATTCAGATAAATTGCTGGTTTCAAGAAATGTATTGATTATGTCCATCATATATGTGTCGGCTACTGGCCTCGACTTTTCCTACAACGAAATCAACATCGATAACTTTTTAACAAGCTGTTAAATAAACATAATGGTTTCGAGTTCCTTTCCTTTTCTGAAGAGCAACAACCCGGCAATTGATAGACAAACTCACAACACAGAGTTTCGATGATGGGGAAGATTAATGCGAAATGGTGTTGGACCTGTTTGATGCTTGTGACTATTGACTCAGTTGTTTTTTACCGTGGTCTCAATTGGGAATTAGTCATAATTCACTTCTATTTACCAATATTTACATGGCAGGTGTCGTCGATTTTCCTGGTCTTATTCTCCTTGTACGTGTTTAGGCGCCTTAGTGTAAATATTTCTTGTGTTGATATTTAGCTCGAGTTGTGTTGAATTTGAATTTGGTGGTTGGATTATGATTCCGTTGACAAACTGAAAATGTCTTCGTTGTCCTTATAATTGTTAGGATCACTAATTGTCAGAACAAACAGAATGATTATGACTTTACAATACACTTTAACGATATCAAAGACATCATGACGTGCGTTTATGAATATTTATAACGAGTGCATTATTCGCTGACAACTTATTTTGTCTTTCAACAGCCAGTTACTTGTGTTTGGAAGATCAGCAAAACAGTAGTGTTATACATATAGATTTTATACTGGACAGGAACACTGATATCGTTACGTCAGTGTATGCAAATGGTTTTCCAAACTGCGCAGGATCTAGCCAGGATGGTGGACAGACTTATAGCATTCGTATGACGTTTTCCATCAGCGATGGAACACAAACATATCCTTCCTCCCCATGTGGAATGGTGATTGTAAGTAAAAAGAATCTGATAAAGTGTTATAAACATTTGAAAGAAATATCGGTGTCCCTCATTTTTTTCGAAATATGGAAACCAAATGTTTATTACTGATTTTTGTATTTAAAAAATACTGTATTTTACAGAACGAATAACCAAACCATGATAAAGCATGATTTGGAATTCATTATGGTTTAAAGCTGCCTTAATTTTGTGCTGACTTATCACGTAGTATATATGAAAATTACATTATACAGTTTTATTCCTTCACGTTATCCGTTGTTTCAGGAATCAGATGGATTTTACCAAGTCGAAATACGCTCCGAGGCAAGCAGTGGTCTAGTGTCCTACACTGATAGAATTTATTATTTCAAATGTCATCCGACAAAAAGTATCAGTCAATGGGCGACATCTTCCGACATAAGTGTTGGGTAAGTTTAGTAACTTCCAAAGGTATGGATCTTGTTCGTTAGATTTGACAATTACCTGTCTTAACGACCGTTGTTACATCTTCAGTTCGTGTTTGACTTTGATGTGTTGGAGATATCAGACAACTGGTAATCACTGTAAACTGAATCAGAAATGTAAACTAATATTGATTGTGATGTTTAAGTAACTCCAAAGGCACGGAGGCATTATTTTGTTATTATCAGTTCTAAATTTGTAAAGTTGTAACAGATAGATGTATAGAATTGTTAAGCATATAAATGTATCAAAATTGAAAATGGGGAATGCTTAATTGATAATTAAGTTTTTTTTCTTTTGGTTTTTTTAATTTTACTGACATATTGAATTGATCTGAATGTCATCCTAACTAACTTGACGATGTGTTATGACGTTTATTTCAGAAGTGTAGACCTTTTAAATCTAACCTCCTCGCGGTCGGCAGAACTACAGGTTGTCACAGCAAGTGATACAAATATTCCTGTATTTTTAGCTAATCTTGGAGATCTGGTCCGATTTAAGTTCACAATGACATACACCAGTGCAGTCGGTAAGCACGTTATAAAGTATGCTGAATGGTGGAAATTATCGCATTATTTGTTTCCTGTAAAGATGGTCCACCTTCTTCAGTTCTGATAACTGTAAGGCTATAGTTACCGTGTTTGATATTGAAAACTTCAGCCTATTGTTGATATCTCTCAAAGGACGAAATGAAAAAACATAATTGATCGTTCTAACTATATCTAATCACTGGATAATGATTTCTTTAGAGACTTTCGGACGACACGCATACTCATTGATATAAACTGCGCTGTACTTGTTTTCATATCTCTATGATACTGGATTTTTTATTAAAAAACAAAACCAAAAACTTGACATGACCTTCGATTTCATGGACACATTATCACAATTAACACAAAACTTTATGTATTGATATCACAACACCCATATAAATATGAACATGCCAAATTTATGCAAATATGAGTTAATTAACCGACTAGCAGCTAAGGTTGTTACCGGAATTTTCTCGAATGCCCTTCACATTCACGCACAGTTTGTGTATTTTAAAAATAAAATGTATGTGAATATATTCTTGGTCTGATAAATAAAATATATATCCGGGACCAAATAGAACTGGACGCTGCAGTAAATACTTGTTTGTTTGGGAAATGATTTCAGAAATAAATAACTGAAAGTTTACAATACTTCCTTTAAAGTGTTTTGTTATGCTTTTTTTTCAGAAAGCATAGATGTCCTGGGGGTTCAACTTAAAAATCTCATCTGTTCACCTTCAGATACATTCGCGCCTATAAAGAGAACTCTCATAGACGACAATGGGTATGGCATTACGGATTACATTAGTCTAATGTATGACCATGTAACAAATCAAATATCACCTCTGAGTTGAAATAATATAATCTATTTTACAAATTTATTTCCTCCCATAGTACCTGAAAATAGCTACCATATATAAAGATTTTGGTAACGTTTGAATAATTCCAGTGTGAGCAATAATCCTGTCTGTACCTTGATTCAAACTATTTCAATCATAACGCCAAATTGTTTATGTAAGCTTTCCATACGATTCCCATTCTTGAATATTATTTCATCCGTTGACTTGTCAGCGTTTTATTTCAGGTGTGCAGTAAACTATACAGAAAAGGCATTATCACTATCAGGACCTTTTATCACAGAGTCAAACGGATCATCGCCTTTTGTGGCATTATCCCCAGTATTTGAAATAGGAAGATTTGCAGACTCCTTTGAATTAAATTTCATAGTAACCATTGAATACTGTACTTCTTTATCGGATTCTTGTTTTACGGTACGTAGAATTAACAAGATACATGTGTTACATTCTGAAAGCGGGTAGAATTTATACCATCATTCACCTGCTTAACAAATCGAAACAAGGATTTCTGTTGTTATATAGGTACTCATTACACAATTAAACATAACATTGTTGTTTTAGAGCACCTAGTTTGAACAAAGTGAGACATAATTATCGTTTTGAAGCAAATTGTTTCGTTATTAGGTAAACTGACTCTACACAATTAAAGATGGAATCTTAACACATTGAAATATAGGATTCCTGTTCTTGCGTAAGATTGTCCCAAACAATTGTGTGTAAATTTCTGTGTTACACATGAACACAAAATAACTGTTCGGCGGGTATACTTTCAAAGATCCTAATAGTAGGTAACACTTATCAAATTCTCATTTCTTAAATTTTCATACAAACTAGAACTCAAGAAGGAACATGTAGTCTTACTTCGTAAATCTACTAGACCGATATCAATATGTTGCATCATATCTTGTAGAACATGTGCACGTCTCGAAAGAAGCGATCTGCCGATGGAGTGGTTGAAGTCCGTGCAAGTACCAAAATCAACGTGTACCCGAACTCGCAGTTAAATTCTGATACGAACAGCACAGGTATCTCTATTTAGATATATATATATCATAAAGCATACAGCTGGACATGTGTGTGATTAAATATCTATAACGACGACGTTTTACGTATCATTTTCATACTTCTGTACGCAATGTATAACCATAGATAACGGGTTTTACTATGGTAATAAGTCTAGTGTATGCAACTTCGTATTTAGTGCGTTGTAGTTGCTACCTTCTTGTTGCTTCTATCATTCTTGCCTCTCGCCTAAGACAAAGTCTAAAGTGACCTATTGCGATCGCCTTTTTGTACGTCGTCGTGCGTCATCTGTTGTCCGTCATGCGTCGTGAGTCTGTTGTAAACAATCTACATCTTTTTACTTTTATCAATAACCAAAACACCCCTGAGATCTGATATTGGGCCTGAAGCATGCTGGGATGAAGGGCTAACAAGTTACTTCAAACGAATGACCTTGACCCATATTCCAAGGTTCACGTGTCAAATATCTTAAATTTTCAATAACCGAAAGAAGCAGAAGTCTGATTTCGGATATGTAGTACGGTGGAATGAAAGTTTGAATTTCATTGTCAATGATGCTCTATGTTTTAAGAACGACATCGCCGCCCCCTAAGAGTTAAATTTGTTCAAATTTCTGTAATGTCCTTTTAATCAGCTCTTGCTAAAACAAAAATCTATAACTTTAATTTGTATGCTAGATATTGGGTAAAGCAGTTGGGATAAGTTTGTGCTTGTCATTTGTAAAATATAAAAATTCAACACAGGCAACCGTAAAGACCTATGAACCTCCTGTTATTTGGATAATACAGGTTTAATACTTACTTACAAATTATATGTTTGACTTAATTTTCATTATTTGTTTTAGCTCCTGAAGGGACATATAACTGCTTTTTGACGTGGATGTTCGCTTCAGTTGCTGGAACCGTTTTCATTATTCTGATCCTTGATGGTCTCTTAATTGCTTACCTTTTGAGAAAGCTGAAAGGCCAAGGACATGCACGGGAAATTAAAATGCCGATGGTCATATATCCCAGAATTAATACCGGCACGCCATCCTCTTACTTTTAAATCAACCTTAAAACATTTAAGATCAAAATACACGATGTTGTTGTACACTTTTGCTGAAATATAATTTTGTTGATGTCTTGTTAAATAAATGTTTTATTAGAACCTGATAATCAGTATCCATCGTTGTCTATAACACTGACACGTAACACACAAACTATTCGTCAACATCTTTTATTTTCATAAATATAACATTACAGAATGCAATGTTTTATTCTTGTTGTTACGTATTTCTTTCTATTGGGAAAAATGCATACCTGTATTTGTATTGTAACATATGATAGCATATTTTTATGTGAAATTACCATACACGTTTATTAAATTACTAAACATTTTGCTCTTAAGCTGACGTATCTAGTACAAACTTGATAAAGTAAGATATCTCAAACTGGCAGCAAAGCATAATAATAATCATAGTTGCACAATGTGTATGTACACGTTGCAAGCTTTTGTTACTTTTTATATATCAGTACAAATTGCTATTTTTTTTCTAATTGTAACTGTTACACTTCAAACAAGATAATTGCGGCTTTGATTAAGAGATATCAAGAAAAAAACATACATAGTGATAGCATTGAAATTATAGAATAGTATATTTGTGACTGTTAAATGATATCGTTTACATGGAAATTATCTATTGCAAAAATGCATATATTGTCGCCGTATACATTGGTTTTGTTGACGCTGTTCTATGGTTTTCATAGATCAGTCAAATTCTACTATCCACTGCATTTATTACTCTACTTAATGCAATATTCTAGCGATGAACAACTCTTGATGTTACCTTTACTTGCGACTATTACAAGCACATATTCTTGTTTACCACTTCTTCCTAGCAAGTTTCATAAATAAATAGCAGCTGATGTGTAAGTGAAAAAGCTCATATTATTGGGAAAAAGAGTTTCTAATGATGATAATGTGTAACGAGCAACCCTAAAAATGATTCCGAGTAAATGTCCTCCTAACTCGACAATAGAGATATGACGTTACACTAAGTGCCACTAACACGAGGAAGCCAAGAACACCGACCACCCCTAAAAAGCCATGATCTTCAATGCAATATTCCTCAGCTGCCAGAGTGTGATCTACAACAAAAACTCCAAATAAATTGCAAAAACATATTCATAGAGTATCGCAATCTATCTATCTTCCTTAAACTGTATGGATTTTCATGTATGTGTATCTTTTGTTCCTGCTCTGCCATCATTTCCCACAATTAAATCGATTTTGAAGTCAGATTCCTTTGACATGTCAGTAAATACTTTGTTGGTTTTATATCACTAATGTAACAGTGTATTTAAAATTATATGTTAAACTATAAAAACTGCGGAACTTTGTGGGATTTTTTTTTTTTTTTTTTTTTATTATTATTTTCATTCGTTTGTTTCTGAAATAATTGTTTGCTTACAGTAATCAAACATGACAAACAGTGGAACACACACTTTCAGGGGTTCGAAAGAGAAAGGAAAACACTACATGGTACATTTTCTGTTAGGATAATTGCAAATCCCATCCCAAATTCGAAAGTACAGAAAACCAGTGTTATTTTCTCATATGGTATTGAAAACTATGCATAGCTAGCACACAGACAGCTGCCCTTCGGATATAAGACCTATATAACAGTAGAGGGTCGTCCTTACCTTGTGAACTCTGAAGTTGTCCTGACTGTTTCCCTATGACGGTAACATGTAGTCCTATGACAGCTGAGTCTTCACTGGTGTCTGCGTTTCGACGTTTCCGCACCTGACATATATCCTGCAAGATATGTTCTATTGGATAATTTCATTTATTAACATGTAGTACAAAATACGACATTAGATATGATACTGAAGATATTTATATGTTATTGTGGATATCAAATATCAAGCGAGATTTCATTCTGTTTAATCGGTGACAACACACGATCAGTGAGTTTGCTGTGACATACGATACATAGTAAGGAAAATTCTAACTATATACCTTTTAATTGATAAGATATATATATATAATAACCATAATACCGTTGTACATGATGTGTCATCTAATCGAAAGCATAAATCCAATCTACATCTAAGGTACACATCGGCTTTGTTTTCATATCGAGGCATGTAGAAACTTCCGGTATTATAAACAGCTGGAAATTTGGTAGTGTCACTGGTCAGGTTAAATGTTGAAGACGGAGTGAACGGCGATGCGTCATTCCCGGTAGGTAAGCATCTAAACAATGTGAAAATGGATTACTTTTTATCACCTGACTATTGTAGCGATTAATATGAATAGAGAACGTTTATTCATAGAAATTCATCGAAGTTTATGTGAAATGAAAATGAATTCAAAACTCATGTAATCAATGGCGACGTTAAATACCCCGATTCGAGAATGACCATCTTTGCTATGCCTCCGTCATCCCAGGCTTTGTTAGGCTTGGCAACACAATCCCTAGGTCTCACCCGTACCGGATGAAGATTATCTACATCAGAGCAAACAGGTGTTCTTCGATAATCCTAGCATTTGAGAATATAGTTTAATCAAGTATAATATCCTTTTAAAATGTCACTCCATAGGATCAGTACTTGATGCAAAATCGACACAACGCGAACATTCTTTCTTGGTGAATTCTCAGAAATAAATGAGTGAATTTACATTTGGATGCTGTAAAAACATCAATGATAAAACTGTATCTGTGATGTGAACAATGGCATAGAAATCATTATTGTCTTCCTTTGTATTTAGCTTTGTGTTTCAATGTTGAATGTAAATTATTTAGCTAAATTAAGCTATATTACCAATTAGAGTGGCCGGCAAATCAGGGAAGAAATTATCTGGAAAAAGAACTCAAAATATTATAGCACTTAATTATTACGTTAGTTTGTAGAGTATTTACTACATTTAGCAGAATCATGATGATGCTATTCTTATTGTTATAATCAGAAACAAAGGTACCATATTAAACAATAAACCGCCATTCATTTATGATATGTATTCTCTTGTTGCAAGTATCTTTCCGTTAATTGTTGTTGATATTCACCAGTATCTAAATCGGTATCTTCATCCACCCAACCATCACAGTCATTATCTACCAAATCTCCTCTGTGCCCGGATGTCTTGACACATGAAGGCTAGAGAAAATAAAACGAACATACGTCATAGTTATAACTGGCATCAAAACCACACACTGACGATATTGTAAAAGTAACAAACGAGTAAACTAATAATGAACTTTAAAAACCCGGTGTAGTCGATCCAATTGAAATTCGTTTTAAAATTCTCAGTAAAATAAAAAGGAAACAACAGAAGAGTGGGTAGGACATACTGTTCGATAACGTCTACATGCTTACATCAATTTGAATCAAATGGTCTTAAAAACATTACCACTGGTGGCTACACGTTTTATGTCTTGTGCCTTACATCACTATTGACGAACAGGTCTGCAATGTGAATCCCTGGGAGGGCTGTGGCGGCAACTTTGTCAGTGCCATTATCTAGTACTAATAGGGCCAGGAAAGGCTGAGACGGATGGGATAATGTCACAGGCAGCTTTACATCTGATGGAAGTCTGACAATCATCGATATCAAGTCGATAGCGTCCGAGCCTAGAGACGCAAAGAATTCATACAAAATGACATGAGTCTTATTCTAGAATATCATAATGTTTGTAGCGTAATAACCAAATGATCAGAACGAAAGCGGGGAGGGGGTACTAAGTAAATACGCTGACGAAATATCTTTATACAAGTTCTAAATATGTATTGAGGAATAGAACAAAACTATCAATAGGCAGTCCAAGGATACACGATTATATCATGAGTATGTTATCAGTATGAAAAAATGGAAAGGCATTTTTGACAAACGTATGAAATATGGTATTCAGGGGAAACAATGCAATCATCATTTTTGTATTTCGTTTGAGTTGAATACCTAGGATTCCTTAATTGATCACAATTTGACTGAATTATTTCGATGTTTGGTTTCTTACTCTTCTTAATAGTATATGTTTATTTCCAATACTTTAACACATTACCTGTTTAACAATTACTGAAAACGAACATGCCCTGAATCTTCGTCAGAACTTTTACCTGAGTGAAGATGGTAAACTGCTGTTGTGGGAGCTGTAAACATCTCTTGATTTATTCTTAAACCAGTTTCAGTTCCATTCGTGGTCACGATATACACAGATGAAAATCCGATGTCGGTATTGTTAACATTCAAAGTATAAGAGGTCGACCATTGTTGAAGAGGCGGTATCAAAGCTATAGTGTCTTCTCCGTAATACTTTAGACACGTCACTGCTCCATCAGCTTTCAGTTCAATAAAATGTTCACTTTCTGCATTCAACGTTACTTGTTCATACTGGTTAAGCTGAGTAGAGTTATCTAAAGACCCCGATAAGCTTGATACAAACCGCACAGTAGTTGTGCCCGACTGAGAAGCGACACATTTAACCACACCTGTCCCAACAGGTAGTACAAAGGCTGTTCCCATCTTTTCCCTACTCAGTAATTGTTGAATTCCAAATTTGTTTTGATTTTCAAACCCTGTAAAGACCGACACAGGTTTGGACGCTGAGATTACGCTGCCCCTCAGGTTTATACTACTATTGATCTGCAAAATTTCGAAAGCTTGCAAGTTACGATTTGCTGTGTCTCCTGCCGTTATTGTAATGCCATCAATGGACATAGAGAAATATGTTGATGTAATGTTGACTGAAGTCTGATCTTCTGTGGCAATTACTATCGCAAAATTATTAACATCGGAAGATACCAAATGGTACACGTATCCTAGTGTATCCGAAGGGTAAATTATTTGTAGTGACCTACTTTCCGGCCCGGAACTGTACGCCATGATATAAATTTTCTCTGTCGACGTAACGTGCACAGGAGTTCCTGCAGCGCTAGCAGAAAGAGATACACTTACTGCTGACAATGCGTCCACCGTGATGGACTCCATTACCTGACTCGTGCTAGTGTTCCAGAAAGAGACCTTTGACTTCAGTGAATTTGCGCTAATAATATATAATTCATGCGATCGTGACGCACTCGGAGACTTAAGATCAAATGCTACCCAAAACGATGTTCCACAGGAGTCATACGCTGCAACGGTCAAAATAAGAATTGGTCATTACCACACACTAACATTACCAAACAAAACGAATCAAGATCGGAATAGGCCAAATGATTAGTTTAAAAATTTGTATTCTCGTAGGATAAGATTGTACCGTTACTGTCCGAAGTCTGAGGGTTGTAAACCACCTGGAGGTAGACCTCTGCACCAAGCTCAACGACAGTGACAGGGAGGTCTGTGGTCATGTCCACTAGTCTCAGTTCAGTCCCTATCTGGACTTCCTGCAACGTCATTGAAGTCATCCCGCTGCGAAACAAACACTTGAGAGCTAAAATGCATTTTATGTAAATGATGTGTTAACATCATTATATTGACAGCAATACGACGAAAGCATCAGCTTTATTCGTTTTTATACAAACATATTAACCAAATGATTCGATTATATTTGTAACCGACAGTCCCTCTTTTGTGAGACTTTTTTTTTATTTGCAATATCTTCTTAGATACAAGTCTAAAATGATAAATATTTTTATTAAGGATAATTAAAACGCACATACACAATGAAAGCGGGACCAACGGTTTGCCAGCCTCTTAGAAGGTTGGTCATATCACATTGACAGTCGTAATAAGCATCTGTTCCCAGGTCAAGTTCGAGGTCACCAATTGTCCGTAGTCGGAACTTATATATCACCCCAGCCGTTATCTAAATAGATTAACTGGCGATGATTGTGGGAAGAATATCAAGTAAAAACATAACTTTAGGATAACATGCATTTTTATTACGCTTCTTTGTTCATTTAATGTATTTATTTACTTTCCTATATGTTTATGGAACATTTAGTTAATGCAGTGACGAAGAAGCATGTAAGATACTTTTTACCCACAACCATACAATGTAGTTATGGTTATGATTATCAAGTGACGCACTAACACAACAAAACATGTATAAGCATTGATTACTTCATTCGCGACATCAGTATCTGATCTAAGTCTATCATCAAGAAATACAAAAATTACAAACATACTTCTTGAACTCCGCATGTATTGGACAAATTTATGATAGATGTCGGGTCATCAGTGTCCACTGTGATGGTCAACTCGAAGGGGCTGAGAGTTGTACCGTTCCCTTGGACTGTGGTACATCCGGTTTTCTTACCCACACCAAGGGAGGATGAACTAGCATCATAAGGCACGATATCTAAAACTGAGTCACTATTGGCGAGGACCCGGAACGTGAACTCAAGCAGGCTACTGTCCGTGTCGTTACCGAAACACAGGAACGTGGCTGTAACATTTTCAATTGACAGCAATGCTGTAACAACCATAATTCTGCTTTACTGTAAATTCGTATATAACATGTTTCGAGTGCATCAAATCTGTCCTTGTAATCACTGAACATTACGACCTCCACTATTCCTAGTAGCAAAACAGGGACATTCGTGCTTTTCCAGATTTTATGTAAATGATGCTAAGAACGATTACTAAGCATTTTCACTGTGAATTGCTGGTGTTAAAATCATTCTATTAAATTCATTGTATGTTGATGGATTATCGAATCATCATTTTTGATTCAAGAGATTCGTATAAGGTTAGTTCCTAACCACAAACAGCAATACATTTATACAGACTGAAAAAATATTAGTTACCTAACACGTTCACAAGTGTTTACAAAACTAACATATTCAACTTGAAACAAACTTAATCATTTTGACATTTTTAAGTATTATTTTTTTCAAATCATTCAAAAATTTGATCTAATTTGAATGAGGGAAAGAAAACCGATGACGCTAAATGATTGAGTAAAGGAAGGATCAAACACCGTATCTGGGTTAGTTGATGTGCAGATATGAAAGGTCAAGTTCTTGTAGATAAAAAAAAAACTCAACGCTGCACTAATTGGTGAATCAGAAACAAAACTTTTGTGAACGTGACAATGGTAAGAAAATAGATTACCTCTGTTAAAACAAAGAAAATACTGACATTGCTTCCGAGTGTTAATGCAAACACAAATTCGATGAAACTAGGGCCAAACCCAACACGATAATCAATAAAACTAGGGCAAAATATGAGCAAACAAAAGATTTACACCGAGACCCTGAAAAAGTACAATAATAAAAAGACTAGAGGTTCCGCAAGAGTAATCGTCTTCTGGTTCATTGATGACAACCGCATTGTAAGCCATAGTCAATCCGAGTTGGTAATGCCATATCCCCAAATTATAACATTGTAAACATCAACGGAACCACGAGGTCTTCTAAGCCGTATGAAACATGTCCGAACCAAAACTTGAAAGAAAATAGGACATTTTCTGAAGCGATTAATATAACGACATCAGTACCTATGTACATACTCGCCATGCATATATACTAAACAAAAAAAGAAAGGTAACACTACTTTATTCTGTGATTAATTAATTAACCCCTTCATAAATCCTTACCAATCATGTACGAATAAAGTAATTGATCAATTCTGATAAAAACATTATAAAACTTTGCGTTCAGTTGATTTTATTCGACTGTAAAGGATGTTGGGGTCAATTTCAAAGGTAACACCATTAGTAACGGGTATGGCCACCGTTTGCGAAGTAAACAGCATTGCAGCATTGAAATTCAGCGATCAAGGCCTGGGCAAGCTCCTGCAAGTTTGACGGCTGATTTTGACGTTAACTCACGCGTCGCCCAAGAACGTCCCAGACATGCTCAATCGGTGACAAATCAGGTGATTTAGATGGCCAATCTAACACCTGTATGTTATTCTGCTGCAAGAAAGTTCTGCTGACGCGACTGGTGTCCGCTGGGGCGTTATCCTGTTGAAAAATGGCGCCAACGCCATGGCGTCTTAAGAATGGCAGAACCACTGGTCTTATAATTTCGTCCCGATATCGTATGCCGTTTAAATTGCCATTTAACACAACAAGCCTGGTACGAGTCTCCCCACAAATACCACCCCAAACCATTACACTTCCGCCGCCAAAGCGGTCCCGTTCTGCGACGCAGCAGTTCGCAAAACGCTCCTCTCGTCGCCTCCACACTCTGCGCCTTCCGTTACCGTGTTGCAGACAAAACCTGGACTCATCTGAAAACAGAATATTGTTCCATTGTCGTAAGTCCCAACGACGGTGAACACGGGTTTAGTTACGCCGATTATTACGGTGACATCGCAACAAATTGGGTCCAGTGTAAGGACGCCGCGCTTTCAATTGGTAGGCCCTCAACCTGTTTTGGACTGTTTGGGGAGACACACGACGCCCAAACAATGTCCTTGTAGTCTCTACTGCGGTTACGAATCGATTGCGCAAGTGTATCAATCGTATACGACGGGCATCCCTGGCGGTCGTTTTACGGGGTCGGCCGCTTCGGGTACGATCGGATGTTGACCCAGTTTGGTTTAAACGACTTACCAACTGGCAAATTGTCTTAACAATTCAACTAAAATGCCGTGCAACTCGACGGCGAGACTCCCCAGCCTGGATCATGCCTACAGCCCTTTCTCTCTGTACTTGTGACAGCCGGGGCATAATGATAAAGTTGATAGATAGCAAGATTCGGTGATTTCTAAGTCCTTACGATCTAAGGAACAGTTGTCAGTTTGAATGTTTATGAAATTCAAGCGAAGATACAAGTTAGTCGCAGAAAACCTCGTGCAGCTCTTTCGCTAATACAGACTTTCACGCTTGAATGATTTTGGTAACCCCCTTGGATTTGTAATGTAAAACATTACCATTTTCTAATATTGCACAAACGTCATTTTGTTTTCACTCCTTTACAGGTATTCGCCAAGTAAACATGTTAACCTTTCTTTTTTTTGTTGAGTATATATGGGATTTTATATATGACAATATATCATACAGATAGGGTCAGACAGTTTAAGATGAAATCGCCGATCCATACTTACCTTGCTGTGTCCGTGTCACTGCACAAATAGTCTGTTACAAAAACAAAATCTTTAATACTAACCTGCAATACTAGCGATATCACAAACAGTATTTTGTTCAAAACTGCATTGAATTACATTTATTATCATGGTTTGAATTTTCTAAATATTTTGTAATTGTCTTCTAATATGCAACATCTTTAAAAAAAATGTGCTTTCCACTAGCAGTTATATAAGAATAAAATAGGTAATAATTATCTCGTGGCAAACACAGGCACTGACTGTCTTATTTATATGTAGAATATGGTAGATTTTACATGACGTGATCATTACGCGACAGGAAGCAGTCAAGACATTTCTTAATCTGTCAATTTACTAAGTATAATCGATGGAGTCGCCCATAGATTCGTCAGTTGAAACTAATTGTTGATTATCAACAGACATGGATATGGGTATTACACGCGTGCGTTATCTTATGTGATGAAAGTATATAGCTACGATATCCTACAATGTACAAAGTTTCTGAATGTGTCAAGTTTATTCTCTATATCCCGGAAGTGAGGGACCTTACCTTGCTATACAATAGGAGCAATAAACACACCCATCTGGAACCTCCTATTGCCTCAGCAAAAACCTTAAAGAGACAGGTGACAGTCTTTAACTCTCCATTAAGACAAAAACAACCAAACATCACCGTAACGACGATGAAAATTGAACAAATAATACATCAAAGCCCTTGCAAAGGTACAGGGTAATAACGACTATCGAAAGTATGCTGCATAATAAAAATCTATTATTTTTTTCATTTGAGATTTTACAAAAACGAATCTAAGAAGTACAAAAATTCAAAGTTCTTCAAACTTCAAGACGAGTTGTCATGGTATCTCACATGGAATAAAAACAAATTTAAGATATTTTTTCATATTATATTTTTTTAAAAAGATACATTGTGACGGGGTTTAAAGGCTAAATATGGAGGACAAAAGCAAGTGGCGGCAGCCATATTGTTGCTCCAATCACATTCACAATTGCTTGCAGACTGTCTGCAACCAATGAAAATCGTTCTAAGGTATATTACACTAAAGATATATATCTAATGATAATGCATGGTATCATTCACTGGATAACAAGCGGAGTATGTGATAAAAGGTAAGATCATGTATGTCGTAAGGAAACTACTAGGGTGGAATCGGGATATGTCATATATAGCATAAAACCATCTGATACTATATAAACAAAAATAGGTTGACATGTTAGGTACTACAAAACCCAATAGGAAGATGTTATTTTTTAACTGGTTTATTTGGTATTAATATTGATGATATAGATAATGAATTATTACAATGAATTCATATGTAATTTACTTTGTTGGTAACGAGAATCAGACCTTAGTATAGTTAATTTGTAATAGATAATTGGAACTCATGGTATAGAATACATTGTGTTATTACGCGCCCTGAATTAACCAAATGGGATGATGTAGAAAGTGTTTACTCTGTAAAGGCGGTGATAGCTAATATGTCAACCTTGAATTATTTCAAAAATATTTTAACAGTACATTTATCCCATTCATTACATTTTTTCCGACCAGATGAGTCTGCAATTTTAAGAATATTTCAAATAAAAAAAAAACATCTAAATAATAGTGCGGATTTGGCATTAGCATTTGCAGATTGGATGATGTTAATCTCTGTAATATCGTTTATACTTTCTGAGAGAACATCACACTATTCAGTGATATGACAGATGTATTCAGGTGTAGAATAATACATGCGTAATATGTTCTTTTAAGACGTGGGCGTGGTTAGATTCCATCGAAATCTTTCCTCTAATCAGTCCGTCATCCTCTCGGTGTGTATGTAACGCTGACATGTTAATCACACTAGACGAATGTGAAGTGTGAAACCCATTACCATATTTTAAGTGGCCATCTTTGTAAAGGGGATATCTAATTCACGGCTAAAGCCGCACGTGTTTGTCACTACATCCGGGTGGTCGTGACGTTTTCATTTGACATTAACATTGTCCGTGTCTGATTTCCACAGAAAAGTTATGTTGTTAGAGGCGCCGACATGAGACCCGCATTTATCAATACATGTTCTCATCAGGACTCAGATGTTAAATAGTGAACACATACTGTGTTGGTATTTCATATTAGATGGCGACCACGCACGATGGTGTAGCCATAGTGTAAAATATACTTTTATTGTCATGATGAATGTTAGGTATATTTCAAAACATTGTAAAACTACAAAGGAGTATCAATACTATATTTATTTAACATTTCCTAATTTTAAATAAAATGTAACTTTACAAGATGAAATGAGATAGATAACCATGACTTCACTTTTAACATTTTGAACTGGCATGTATAACATGTATAAATAATAAAAATAATATATACTGGACGCAGGCTTATGAAGCCGATATATCCAGATCAGAATTAAAAAGGATTAACATCCCGGATATGGATCAGTGTGTTATTGTCCAGTTCATGATTATAAACACATTCAGTTTGCCCCCAATGTTTATCCAATCGGGATTCGAAAGTTTGGATTGTTAGTGACGTTAAAACGGCATTAGGAAGTGAATTGCAGTGGTTCACTACCCGTTCGCAGAAAGAATACTTTCTCAGATTAAGTCTGCCTCTTCTTTTTGATAGTAGAAGACTGTGCCCTCTTGTTATCTTGTCATTGTTTTGAATCAGGAAATCCTCAGCGACAGCCCTATCATATCCTCCATGTGTTAGCTTGTATACTTGAATCATATTTCCTCCTAATCTTCTGTGCCTCAGTGTCGGTAATTTAAGAATCCTTAGACTGCTCTCATAGCTTAGATCTTTCATTCCCGGAATTTGTTTCGTTGCTCTTCTCTGTACATTTGCCATCTCATTTATGTCTTATTGCAGACAGGGATTCCACACGTAGGCCCCATATTCAAGAATCAAGAACTCATCTTATTGATTACGGCTTGTTCGTATTATTATATAGCAAATATTTTAATACTGTTAGTTGTTCGGTTTGTGTAAAAACCAATTTCATAATTATTTATGTTTGGCGGGTAATATTATTGTGACATGTCTTAGTATCAAACAAGGAAATGATCGAACAACAGGTCCATGTGGCGTAACAACAAAACAAATCAGGTTTCAGTTTACATTTGGGCAACATTAAGGATACAGGTAATTGTGCGGTAGCAGAAACAATTAAGAAAATATTGACATGTTAATGGAATCGTATTCAAAATTCAAATCCAATAAAATTTGGGCAAAACATGAGCACAAAAATCTACACGTAGACTCCTAAAAAATAACAGGAGAATATTGTCATTGTCCTGGAAGGGTAAGCGTCTTCTGCTTCATCGATGACATCCGCCTGTAACTGTTGAATATTAGTTAATTCACTTAAGTTCTGACACGTTCCCGAATGAGAACACGGCAAACAAGAACGGAACCAATATGCAAAATAACATCAAGCTTCTTACCGAAAAAATATCTATAACATCGCTATGGCGGCTATTTCTTGTCCAGAATTCTCATTATCCTGCATCTATGGAAACCTTGTTGTGACTTTGTCATATGTCGACATTTTGCGCGAAAATCGTGATATTGGGAACAGGCCGTTGAATATTGAATCAACTGTGTCATGTTAACACCATAGGTTGGGGATGCAGGGGTATTTCAATCAAGAAATGGAAAACTCAGAGGAGGAAAATTGAAATCAGATTGTTATGAAAAATTTGAAATGGAGATATTTGCGAAGATTGTGTTGTCTAAAGACGATAACGATGCCAGACTGTTTTGAAATGTGATTTGTGGGTAGTTTATGATGTCTAAGAAATGATGTCAAACTGTTGGAAAACTTTACATTTGATGACGGAATATAGTTTGATGTATCTAAAAAAATATATAGTTCGGTAGTTTGGATTCGATGATGTCAGAATGTGTTGATATTTTGAAAATGGTTATTTTAAGATGAAAGTGTTTTGTATATTGAAAACGATTTTGTTAGTTTTTAGGGATTTTTTTTTTAATTTTTGAGTAGTTTCGGTGGTTCGAAAATAGTAACACTCCTTCCAATAAACAGGTTTTATGGTGTTTTATGGTATGCAATTTGTTTGCAATCATGTTAGTGTTACACAATAAACGAAAAAAACCAAATTTGATAATTCTTTCAACTGTAGCTTGTAATGTTTATGTTTGTGTATTTCATGTCCTGATTATCAACATTTGAATTTGAGTGGCTGATACATTACGTAATAATGAAATATGAAATATTATCTTTCACTTCTATCTTGTAAATTTTTGAACATAAAAAGTGTTTATTTACATACTTGAGAACTAGACAATTGGTTAGAAAAGTGAGCGTAAGTATTTTGGGGAAGAATATTGTTTGATTATTACTCAATATATCCTTGTTATTGTAATAAAAATATGACGTTTTATGGGTTTGGGTGTAGTTTGGTATCAGGGATGTCTGCCAATGTTAACTCTATAGCCGTGAGATAGGACCGAGTTTATTACGTGACACAATAGTAATAAACTGGTGGAGCAATTAAACCAGAATATGTATAAAATATACGCCAGTGCAGTTCCATAAAACTTGTACTCTCTGTAAGTGCTTCAAGGTTCACACATTATATATCGGCGAGAATCAGAATATCATTAAAGAGAAATAATACAGAAAAAGGTTGTTTACTTCATAACCACAATAATTCATTGGACGGTATGTTACATTGTATGCATATCAAGCAATATTAAGTTTGTACCAATGGTTTGTGCCAAATAGAAATAAGTATGTTTCTAGTTAGTTTGGCGCGCCATGTGCATCTGTGTCAGTAATAAAATGTATATAAAAAGAAACAAAAACATGTAAATTTATATCCTATTATTACATGACTGAAACGTGAACCATTTCTTTTCTAAGTAATCCTATCTGTGTATCTTACCCACCATAACAAATTACACTACTCTTACCACGACAAAGGTCAGTGTGCGTGACAAACGGACTTACCTTTCTACCAACACAAGACATGTCCAGGTAGGGTGACTTCCTTTATAGCCTCGTTAATGTTCGGCGTGCATCACACCAGAATGCCGTACAACATCACTGATACGGGTAGATTGTCTGTCAAGCTGAGTGACATATTCTATTAAACCAATCAAATCTTACCGACTGGACGATGTTGTACCCAGGTAGATGTGAAACGGACCATAACTCATCAGGTTGATAAAATCAACGGACCGGCGTTTAAAACTCATTTGTTGACAGTTTACGGAGTAAATTGATAACGCTGGTACCACCTTTTTCCTCACAGGTTTGCTGATTTTATCAAGGTCACGATCTGGCAAAACCCGAGTTACGATTACAAAGGGTGTTAATCAATGGCTGTGTAGTGTATAAACGACACGATTCGGATAGCTGTCCTTGTCAGTAAATAACGAGTGAGAAAAGATTTCTGATATCTAAACATCAACTCAATGTGTTTTACTCTTAAAGGCATATTCTGCAGAGTGTCATATTTCGTCGAACTCTCAATCAAACATCGACAGTGTCATCAGAAACATCTATAATGTATGCTACACCAGATGATTATTTAACCAATGTACTTCTTGTATTAGAATTCATACACTTCCTGGTTGACATTTTTGTGATTGGCAAGATTGAAGTTAGATGAGAATGATGATTATTTCTATGAATAAAGCATCAGCATTAGCCTCCACATAGTTGGAGTGTTCGTCATAACACAGACTTGTAGCACGGAAATAAATGTAAACACAAATGTTAAAGGACACGTCCGCCTTGAAATATTCAAATTAAAATTGAATTAATTAAAATTAATCTAACGAGTTTCGGTCTATATTGGGCAACAAAGGATATTTGTACACATTAACGGAGTGTAGTTCTCTTAAAAAACGGAAGTATAAATACATGATATATGGTACAAATATGTATATATATATAATATACATGTGTACTTATTTTTAGATGAATTGAACACCAATCGAGAAAAAATGGAATATTTAATATAAACAATTTTGATTTGGCATATTTGCCCTTTTTCATCATTTTTATCGTGAAAAAAGATGAAGATGGATCATTTTTCAGATCCCTCAAGTTCTTAACAAAATGACAACCACGAAACCATCACAAAGGCGACACTTTATCAGGGGCTTGCCGCAGTTTTGTTTTGTTTTTTTTTTTTTTTTTGCTCGTGTTTGGCCAAAGTCATCGTGTTGCCAATATTTTAGCTAAATATATTATATATGATAAGTAGGAAATCTGTCCAAGATATCACGATGACAAAATTTAACCTCGTTGAAAATATTTATTAGTTTTAAGGAGCCCATCTTCGGAGGACAAAAAATAGAGACAATTTGACGATATACCTCACATGCTATATGTTACACAGTGACAACTATGAATAACAGATAACTGATTTTAGTTAACAACACAGCTAAAGTCTGAAAGATATTTATTTAATCAAAAAAGTTGTACTCGCGAACTCTTGACATTAAATGTAAGTAAATATTTGCATCTTTGTATAATCGCTATGCTAGTCTTATGGACATGAGTCTGCAAGGATGTGTATAAAATATAGGTAAAAGATAGCATTTGGATTTATTCATTACAGTTTACGTGCAACAGACAAAGGAATACGATGAAAGATAATTGACTTTCGTGTCTGTCGGAGCTCATGTTATTTTAAGTTTCCATCATTGTTATTTTGACGAATCTTCCTCAGTGATGTTTATTTAACTGTGGCTTTGAATATATGTCTAAAAGTATATATTCACAACCTTACAAGATGTACCTGTGTATGTTCCCTCCATCCGTATAACTGCAAGATAACATCTAATGTTATAACAGTGAACCATCATTAGTGATGTTTATTCGCCTTTGCAATTGGATACGAGTATAACAATACATTAACAATCTCATCAATATTTTATCATTTCGATTAGATATCTTTATTACGATACATTAAGAACATTGCAATATCTTAGCCTAGGTTCTATTAAAGAATACAATGAAAGTTTGTTGACCCTCGTGTCTCGCTGATTTCGTATCATTATAAGGAATCGGCATGAGTAATGGTTATGTGACTGTGGCATGGGATATGTTTAAGATATATATTTACAACCTTACCATATCAATGCCAAGTATATTTTAAGTTTAATTACAATAAAAGAATACAATAGAAGTTTCGTTATCATTGTGTCTTCATAAATCTACATTATTATCATTTATGATTCATTGTTATTGTAATAACACGTTATCAGTAACGTTTCTTCGTCATTGCGATTGAATATGTTTATCTGGATTAAGTAACAGCCTTATCATAGGAGCCGAAACGTTAATATCGTTTTTATTAAAAAATACAATGAAAGTGCAGTGTTCATCGTATCTCCACGAGTCTATATTATTATAATTCATCTTTCATATTCATTATAATAAGTCGTCTTTAATTGTAGTTTCCATTGGTAATGTTTACTACGATATAGTAAAAAATTGCAAATCCATGCTGTTAGTTACGTTCCTATTAAAGAATAAAAAAGAAGTGTATGGATCCTCGTGTTTCCCTAAATCTTCGTGATAATCATTTATCATTCAAGATAATGATTTGTCATCAGTAACGTTAATTCGTCAATTTTGGTTGCATATGCTTATTACAATACATTTACAACGATTAAGGGATACACTGATAGATACAATGTCTCCCTAATTGAATATGTGTATAGAAATTCATTTACCCCGTACCCATTTCCGTGCCAACTTAAATTTCTTATTCCGATTGGCTTATTGATCCTTGTGGCTCCGTGTTTTTCAAGATGGCAGCCATGTCGGATTTCAGACCAACCTAAAAAAAATAACGGTATTTGGTCTGAACCATTTCGAGATCCTTTAAGGCAAGTTTCAGTTAATTCCCACTATAACATTTGAGAAGAAGTTAAAAATGGATATTGTTCCGGAAAACCATGATTGCGCAACCATTCTACAAAATGGCCGCCATCTCTGGATTTCAAAACTTTCGCCCAGGCCTGAAAATAACCTATCAACTTCCTTTCCTGAACAACCTCATCAATTTTCAGCTCAATAGCTCTAGCAAAAATAGAAAGTTGAGAGATGAAATTTAAAACGTGTTTTTCAAGATGGCGGCCATATTGGATATTGCATCGACCCGAAAAATTACATTTGGTCAAGACCATCTCAGGATCATTACATGCAAATTTCAGTTTAATGCTACTGGTGGAAAAAGTAAAAAAGTTTAAAACAGGTGCTATTCAGGGAAACCATTATTGCGCAATCATGCTACAAAATATTGCTGTCATGTCAAACTTCTGACGAGTCTGAAAAGTCACAATACTTTAACGGCCTACCTGTCTTAGAATCCTTACCATGACACTTTGTCGCCTTCTTTTCCTTAACATTACAAAGTTTTCAACTCAATAACACTGGTGGAACATGAGTAGTTTAATTTTTTTTTTCAAGATGGCGGCGATAGGAAGCTATATATGCTTTATGAATGGCCTGAAAAATGACACAAGGTCATCACCATCTCATTATCATATCAGTATAGCTTCAGTTAAAACTCACTGACAGAACTTGTGTAGAGATTAAAAATATGTATTAATCAGGGAAACTATAATTGAGCAATCATATTACGAAAAGGGCGCTGTGGCTGCCATATCAAACTTCCAACCAGGCTGGAAATTAGAAAAACTTTATCGCCTTCATTTTCTTAACAACCACATCAGTTTTCAAGTCAGTGGTGGAATCAAAAGTTAGAAATGTTTTTTTTAGAATGGCACACATGGTATCCATATTGGATTTTGAATCCACCCCAAAAATAACAACACCTGGTCAGAACTAAAATAGATGCTGTTCTGGGAAACCATGATTGCGCTATAATGCTACAAAAATGGCCACGTCTGCCATTACACTGGACCTTGAACGAGGCCAAAAATAAAAACACTGGATCAGCATCATCTCGGGATAATTGCTGGCAAGTTTCAGCTCAAACTCACATGTAGAAATATGTAATAGGTGTTGTTCAGGGAAACCATGATTGCCCAATAAGGCTACAATATGGCTGCTCTGGCTTCAATATCAATTTTCCGAAAAGGCAAAAAAAATAACACTTTGTCACCCTCCTTCCGTCACACTCTCATAAATTTTCCCTGCTTAATAGCACAAGTGGAACATGACAAAAAGTTTAAAATGTGTTTTTCAAGATGGCGGCCATGGCAGCTATATTTGATTTAAGACCAACCTAAAAAATAACACTTGGTCAGGACCATCAGACGATCATTCTGGGCAAGTATCATTGTAATCTCACTGATGACATTTGAGAAGAGGTTCAAAATTAATTAAGATGATCTAAACTAGTACTCTCGTGTCAGGGACCAAACGCATAACACCCCAACACCCCACCCCCATGTAAACTTGCAAACATGTATGTAGATGCATTTCTGAGTTTGGTTTAAAGTAATTGTTTAAGGCTGGATTACCTCCCTTTGTACAATTTCTCTCCAGTGGTAACTGCAAATCCTATGGCAGCTGTGCACAAAGAAGCAAATATATTTAAGAATTGTATTATTGACCTAGAGTTCATACACATGATTTAAGTTCAATAAGCATCATCGATACTACACATTTTACATATGGCACGCATGTGCAAGATGTCCTACGAAATATATTCAGTAAAATCATGCATTGCTGATCAGTTTCTAAGTCTGTAGTTTGAAGTCAATGTATTGACATATGAGACGAAAAATGGAAGAGGTGTCGGAGTGTTGGACTGTTGATATATATGGACATTTACAGCCATTCTATTCTGGATTCTATTAAATGAAAATTACTAATCACTTCAAAGGTTAATCATAAAAAGTAAAATAAAAAATCTAACCAAGGGCCAGAAACTAAAGAAAGTGTCAAAGTCTACAAATAAGTCCAACAACTGTAACACCAGTGAAACAAGAGAATCTCCTGTAAACTGCACATTCAGTGCAAAAAAAAGGTTTGATGTGATAATGTGGCTGATGTAAAACTGCATTTATGAGTTTAGTGGAATCATTTTGTACTTTGGTGTCTCTTATTTTAAAAACTAAAATAACTTTGTTAAACCTATTGCAGCCATGGATTCCACTGGATTTGTGTATGACTTAAGCCTACGTCTACCAGTTTAAAATTTAGCATTGGTAACATTCAGTCTGATCTAGATCCAGACTATAAAGCGTACATACTAGCTGAATCCTTGTGCAAAATACAGTCTGAGGAGAAAAGGGTTACACTTCTTGGAAATATCAATGTTACAACGAAAAATGTCCACAGAGCTATCAACTCCTGTAAGGACTGACAGGTTTATAAAATGAACATTATTCATAAACCATGAATGAACTGGTCATATTTACTATATACATAGACTTTTAGTTTAAACTTACATCAACTGATATTATCCTACAATACACATGGAATCAATGTGGTGTGGGCTTTATATACACCGATATATTGTACATGAAAACGTCAAAATAACTTGAAAAGATACGAATCTGACTTTCTTCCCAGCATGGAGACACGTGGTATGTATATAGTTAGAATAAATGACTACCGGACCAATTGTTTATGAAATATCATATAAAATCATATCTTTATGAGTAAATTTAGTAACGAATCAGCAGGCTTGTTGGAATTTTTCACATAATAGTTCGGCAGCTGTATTTAGAGATGTTATCATAGTTTGAGCATTCTTTTTATTTTTTTAACAACCAGGAAGTTTTTTTTCTTAATTTTTGATTTCCCACTCTCTTATTTTGGTAGTGACATTTTTGGAAAGTATAGCAATAAAACCCAATGTTGAAATAATATTCTAGTTATGACAGAGAAATCATATCCTATTTGTGACAAAGAATCATATCCTAGTTGCTGCGACAGAAATAATATACTATTTGTGACAGAGAATCATAGCATGGTTGTGACTGACAACTCACACCTAGTTGCGACAGAAGTCATATCCTATTTGTGACAGAATTACACGCTTATTGTGACAGAGAAATCATATCGTTGTTGTGACACAGAATCATATCCTATTTGTGACGAAAACATTCCCTTGTTGTGACAGTTACTCATACATAGTTGTCAAGGAGAAATCATATCTAAATCGTGTCAGAAATCACACCCTTGATGTGACAGAGAAATCACACCCTTGATGTGACAGAGAAATCACACCCTTGATGTGACAGAGAAATCACACCCTTGCTGTGACAGAGAAATCACACCCTTGATGTGACAGAGAAATCACACCCTTGCTGTGACAGAGAAATCACACCCTTGATGTGACAGAGAAATCACACCCTTGATGTGACAGAGAAATCACACCCTTGCTGTGACAGAGAAATCACCCCATTGCTGTGATTGAGAAATCATATCCTATATCTGACAGAAATCACACCCTTGTTAAGATAGAGAAATCATATCTTACTTGTTACAGAAAAATCAAACGCTGATTGATGATAGAAGACAAAGTCTTTAATGTTTATTCATGCACTTTAAAGGCATCCATATAACATTTTGAAAATCACTTAACAACACTGGGAGCAGACTCTTCAAAGCGTCAAAATCAGTAAATGCTGAAATACAAACATACCTTTACACACTACTCTCATGCGAAAAAAGCTGATTCTTCTTCCTCGACCTCTTATAACAATGCTGATAATATAAATATATTTTACACGGTTTTATTGGGGTTTTACGTGTAGATGTTATTTTTATCAGATAAATGTCATTTTCGTAGTAGAATTCCTTTCAATGGAAAAATATTATCTATTTACGGTAATAAACGTTTATAGAAAGCTATTGTACTAAATTACACAGCTGCTGACATTTCGAATCAGTTTTGTATCGGAGCTATATCATTGTTAATTAGTACCGGTATTTTCTTACCTTGTCATATTATTGATAATACAAGAGGTTTCTACCTCCATAAACATATTAAAATCAATTAAATCAGCGTCATATTAAAAAATTGGGTGTTACAACTCACTGCTGTAGTGTCATTGTGTTCATTCGATCACATGTATTTGATAGTCAAATAACAGTAGACCGTATAAGATTACTTGTCTGATATACAAACTCAAGAGGGTATTATGCAACACAAACACGTACAAAAGGTACTGTGTACAGTTAGCATGTGTATAACCTATACACCATTACTGTCTACAATTCACATGTAATACAAAACACCTACACACGTATAACAGTACTGTGTACAAATTAGCATGTATATAACCTCTACACCATTACTGTCAACAATTCACATGTAATACAAAACACATACACTCGTATAACAGTACTGTGTACAAGTTAGCATGTATATAACCTCTACACCATTACTGTCTACAATTCACATGTAATACAAAACACATACACACGTATAACAGTACTGTGTACAAGTTAGCATGTATATAACCTCTACACCATTACTGTCTACAATTCACATGTAATACAAAACACATACACACGTATAACAGTACTGTGTACAGTTAGCATAAAATACAGTTTCCATACACAAATATTATCTACAATTCAAATAATATATAAAACACATAAACACTTACACTAATGTGTATAATTTACATGTAATAATATACCCATACACAAAAGCTGTCTGCGATTCATGTAATATATAATAACATACACCAATATTGTCTACATTTCATATGTAGTTCAAACACATAAATGCGTAGAAAAATTCAGTGTAAAGTTAGCATGTAATACATTACTCAAAGACCTGCGTCGTTTTTTGTGTCTTCCACTTTCAAATTCTTTTCTAAAGTGTTGTATTATAGTTATTATGTGGTTAAAGATGCTATTTTAATGCAAACAAAAATTAAAAAATAAGAGCTTTGGCTCTGGTTTTCTCAAACATATTCACTTTTCATTTGATACATAAACATACCGACAGTTATCTGTAGGAGAAAAAAATACTAATACGGACGATATAGTTGTCATTTGTCCTAGCACACAAGAAAATCACGACGTCTAAATGAATTCAGCATAAAAGTTCATAAAATTTCCGTGTACAACGCTGGTTCAGATAAATTGATACACTGCAATATTACCACCGGCTCCTCCGATAACCAAGAAACCGTCTGAATGGTAGTCAATGCAGCAGGGTTTTGTTATTTCCGGCTCCGTTGACCATCCTCCAAGGTATTTGGCGCCATCTTGGAGGATCACTACCTTGCTGGATTGTTTGTTTACCATGAGCACCCTATCATTCTGTAGACAATGCGCATCGGCCAACCAGCTGGTTTGGTTCCGTTGAACACTCCTCATTTTTTTACCCTCGTAATTAAATATCACAGCTTCAGATCTTCGTTTGTCTGATACGACTAATATTCTATCGTTACAAGACACTGCCATTGGTTGTAAGGCTGCTTCTAGCCGAATTGTTCCTTGGCGCTTTCCCTTGCTATCATATCTTCTGACCTCGTCCCCGTCCGTCCCAAACAGGAGTATTTCTAAGGAAGTGGATGCAATGTAACGGAATGCATCGGCCTTGCATTTGATCAGTCCAACTCTCGTGTCGTTTTGATAGATCAACACGCCGTCAGACACTGCTATCGCAATTTTGCCTTCCACCACAGATAAACCAATTGGTGTTACTTTGATATCTATGAACCAATCGGTTTCCCCATTTCTAGTAAACACCTTTAGCTGTTTGTTCTCCGCGTCACACACAGCAATTCGCTGACTGGTAATCCATGCCACACCAGTTGGCTCCGGGACGAATTCGCTTCCGTATCCAATGTAACAGTTAAATGTCTTTATCAGACGATATTTCCCTCCGTTGACATAAGGTTGCGTCAGAGAGTGAAAATTCGGAGCTGACGGATGCTCGGTGACGAGAAGACTCCTTGGTGAATCTTCGTTACCGCCAATTTCAGATGCTGTCATTTCCATACAAGGAATTCTGTTCTCAGTGAAGACTTCTTGCTCCAATGTGCTTTGCACCGACTTTTCCTTTATCAGCTGTTCTATTGTTTCTGACATAGACACTTCAACCTTTGTCCAGTGTAGATCTCTCCGCAAGTTAGCATGTGTGATCGGGGTTTGTAGACGATCTTCAAAGCTTTCACGAAAGTACAGAATCTCCTCATCTCGCCCATTTTCTAAGAGATCTTTGCAAAGTTCTAATGGTTCCTTAAGTGTTTGGATATCTTCATCGATAAGTGTTTTGCGTTCTCCAAGACTTCTCCTCGACTCTTCAGATATCACTCGAACCGTTTTCTCAGTCTCGTTCATTTTCTGATCAATAGCGTCTTTCAGGGTTTTACAAAATGTTTTCAAAGACGCAATTTGGCTAATTTCCGATTTATCTATTTCTGACAGTAAATCGGTAATGAAGTTCTTATTTTCCTCATATATCTTCATTTGAGCCTGTGCTTTACTTATTTTTTGTTCCATATCTGTACGTCTAATCTTCATTGCATCAGCAGGTGAACGATATGTATGGTCCCTGTGTTTTAACAAGACGCAATCAAGGCAAACTAGTTGTGAACATGTCTCACAAAAGAATCTGACTTTTTCATTGTCATGATCGAGGCAAGGAATATCAGTTTTTTTGCGGATCACTTGATCATAAACACCACTCATAAGCTGCTCAATCGATATAGTTTGATGGTCAAAAGTTACTCGTGTACCCTGATGATTTTGTTTACATGCTTCACATAGATAGTCCATACACGTAATGCATATCCACCTACAAGCGGATATCACGTTCTTCATTTCACAAAATGTGCAGCTCTTTGTGCTTTTCTTTTTCGTGTTAATAACTTCAGATAAACTGTTTATGTAAAAGTTAGATTTAATATTTGCCGGTTGGCAGCCCGGTACTTCAAACGTCGCCCTGCAAAGAGGACATAATGCCTTGCATCCTTTCCGTGTTTTGTCAAAGTGACTGCTTATACAGCTGAGACAAAAGGTATGTAAGCAAGGAAGAACCTTTGGATCAACGTAGAACTCTAGGCAAATCTTACAGGTAAGAAATTCTTCTTCGATTGTTAACGACAACTCCGCCATACTGCTGTTGATGCGATCTGGAAAAAAAATCAGTGTCACCGTGGCTTCTCATATTATATTTAAACATTCCCCTTTATGAGTATACTTACTGAATTGGTACAGGTTAATAAAGCATCTATTAGTAGATTTGATCTGTCATTTGTCATGATGTGTCCAGAACACGAACACAATATTTCAAGTTAGTTTATCAAAATCAAAAGGTGCAATATATTAAAGTACTTACATTACGGTGTAAAGCAAGTCAGAACACATAAATACATGCTTGTGAAGAAATATATTCCTAATATTGATCAGGTAGTTTTATACCAGACTAAAAGGTATAATACAATACAACATACTCGTGTTCTGGTCTATTAGCTCCTTTATATCAGACACAAATTGGAATATCTGATCTATTTTAGACATCGATTGTTCTTCAGAAATATTACTCGTGCTATTAACACGAGAATACATCATACCACATATGTATGACCTCAGGTAACTGATATCGCTTACACATTTATCTGAATCGTGGAATATGTTTGCTTTACAAACAGTTAGTGATATAACGTATCGACAACATGTCGTTACATGCAGGTATACATGTGCAACCGGAGCACACATGACAGTTTGATTGTCTACTACAAATGAATCATTAAGAACTCTACATATATGCAATGCGACATTAATGAATAATGTGAGTTGGAAATATAATATATATATATGCATTACATAAGTAATCAAGTCTCGGTGTTTTTGTGAGACAGTGTAAAAAGCTCAACAACAAGCACATACAACTCATGAGCGAAAATAACTCCAGCAAATAATGAACACAGAAGATAACTGAAACACTGCCGTCCTCGATCCGAAGTATCAACTTACCAGTTTTAGTTACTATGTGCCTGTGATATGTTCCTGGTACTACTGTGGTTGCAGCCCATTATCTAAAGGAAAAACCACGTGACATGGATATGCACCGATAAGAGTAATCGCAAACATGTTTGTTGTAGATAATTTCCGATGCATGGAGTACTTGTGTTACTCGGGCATTATCGGATGTTATAGAGAGTCAAAGGTAAGCCAGTTACAGGCGGGTTTGAAACTGTGACTTTGTCACATATCATTCCTGTTTATGCTCCCGAATCGAAAGATCGAGGGCGTATTTCTTTTAATGCTGTCTGTGTGTCTGTTGTCAACATTAACCTCGCCCATAACTATTGCATCATAAAAGGTAGGGTTTTCATATTTAGCATGTGTATTGCTTGTGACAAGACCTTTCTGGTGGTATCAAGAATTTTTACCATGTGGTCTTGACCGTGACCTTTACCTACATTTGAAAGTAAAATAATTATTACCACAGTGAAGACATCAGTATTTCACAAAGCCTTATACAGTACATGTTAAACTTCATTGTTTTGTTAAAACCGGGGGCATAGTGTTTCATAAAAACATCTGAAATGTATGTCATATTTTCCTATGTTACTTCAATTTACATATGTTATCGTCAGTTATTATGTCGTTGCAATTTAAAACGAGATAAAATACTACATTGCAAGTGTTAATGGCATGTGTTTAGTTACAACAGGTACTTGCTGTGGTGTCGAGTTGATACTTAAGTAGGTCTTATTGAGTCCGACATGTAACACGCTTCGTGAAATATATTTACGTGACGTCATACAGTGTGTCATAAAAGAAGTCTTGACGAATATGACATCTAAGGATAAACTGTGCTTCATTCGATATTGATGGCTTTAAAAAACGCAAAAATATCATTGTTCATTGATTTTTTAATCATTTTTTATTCTTGCTTTTAGGCTGGAAGTCATATCAGATTTTAAACTCGACACAACAACAATAGTGCATTACATGGCATGGCGTCGGACGGGAAAATCAATGAATTAGAGTGTAAAATTTGTAAAAAATATCTTTAAAAATCCTCACATATTACCATGCTTACACACGTTTTGCCATGACTGTATTACCATGAAAACACAAGACAGCAACGGCCGATTCAGTTGTTTCATTTGTCATGCCGTCTTTGGTTCTGACGACGAGAGAAGGTCTGTACTTAATAGAAATACCTACATATCCAGACTTGTGGAACTGCATCTATTGAAGACAGATAAACATATTTGTATCGTGTGTCGGTTCAGAGATGTTAAGAAAAATGCCACACATTATTGCGTAGATTGTGGTGACATGTTGTGTAACAAGTGCGCGGAGCATCATACCTTCACAAGATTGACGTTTAACCATCAAGTTATCAAAAGAAAAGACTTAAAGGCAGGCAAGAACGACGACATTATACTAAAAAATCGCCTCTTTACCTGTGGTGACCATCCTGATACACAGATACAGTATTTCTGTAGATCATGCCCAATGCCGGTTTGTGAGCAGTGTTTAGTAAGTCACGGAAATGATCACAAGATTATAACAAAACAAGAAGCTCTTAAGACTTCGAAAAGAAAAGACATCGATCGGATGTTCACTGAACTTCAACCCTGTCTACGCCAAGCAATGACCGTACAACAGTTCGTTGAAAATGGTATCCAAGAGATCGAGAAGAAAGAGGTAGAAATTCCGAAAAAGGTTCAAAGTCTTTGTGACAAGCTAAAAACTGTCATAGATCAGAAGGGAAAAGAAGCAAAGGAAATGGCGTCATCAGAACTTGCAGACATTAAACAAAAACTGACAACACAAAAAGTAGAAGTAGCTGCTTATTTGGAAAAGATCGAGCCATCACTGGAGCTATGTGAAACCCTCATTTGTGGTGCTAATGCATTACATATATTACCTATTGAAGATTTGCTTCTCAAGAAGCTTTCATCTTTAACAGCCATCGATCGCCCATCCGATTGTCTAGAGACACAGTCGCTGGATGTAAAATTCCAAACTTCTCTAATGGATTCAATTTGTCTTGCAAATTTGACAAGCATCGAATTTCGACAAATCATCGAGGAAGACGTAACTGAAACGAACCCTGTTCCTTCTCCTCCGGAGATTAATCAGAGTAAATCAGACGAACAAAAGAAGCCAATACTTGTCAAATGCAGCGACCAATCTCAAAATAGTAGCAAAACGACACAGCCTAAGATAACAACGCATGCAAAATCGAATAAATCTAAGGACACCAAAACTAAGCAATTTACAAGCGGAAAGAAACAGGCTGGACTGGATGCTTCTAGATATGAGGATAAAAAAGAGGTGCTTCATTCACAAAATAAAACAAGTATCCAAACCCTTGCGGCAAATGTGAAACCATTGACAATCACTACAGAAAACGATCTGAGCAAGTCTAATGTAAAAAAGGAGGAAGATGTCAAGCTGAATCCCAGTGATAAGATAATTGCATCTGGATCAGCAATTGTCAATAGATACCAACAGATTCGATGTTTCTCACTGGATACTCCTGCCGACACTCTTAAACCTATGGTGACGTCAGTGGCATGGGTAAATAGTAATTCTTTTGTAGTCAGTGACCGGGATAACAACAAAATTAGTGTTTTTAACATAGATGGGACTGTTGAGTGGAGTGCACCAGTAGATAGTCCTCTGAATGTTGCCTGTGCTAAAGACGTAGTTGCATGTTCTAGACGAGGCTATATTACATTATTCAGAAACAAAACACGAATTAAAGATATTCATATAGGCAGTAATAACATCACACCTCTTTTAACGGGAACAGTCGACGAAACCTTCCTAGGTACAACATCTCATGGCCGAAATAGCATGGCAACGTTTACTACAAGTGGACAAAGAGGAACAGCTATCCAGGTTGATGGATGTAACGTCAACTTGATATCTAGTAATAACCAATGGCATATTATCTCGGACTGGTCCATGAACAGTCTTTTATTCATTGACAAAACATCTGGACAGATATGCAAAGAAACCTGTTTACCTGAACCAAGAAAGTGGGGTCACCACGGGGGTCACTGCACAGATGAGAATTGTGTGTTGGTGGCAGACTATCATGGAAATAAAGTAATCGTCTTGTCAAACGACGGCAAGTATCTACATAGCTGGTCTCTACCGTCGGCAATCTACCATCCATGTGATCTAGATTTTCATAGTAGTGGACAATTAATTGTTACATCTAATAAGCAAGTGGCAATCTTCACGACAAACATGAAAAAGCAGAATAAGAAGCTGTAAAAAAGACAAATTGCCGTAAAATATCTGATCAAATGCAGTATTTTATCAGTGTACAATCCTAGTCCGAATGACGTAAAATACTGGTATATCAAAACTGAAAATGTAAGTTTATGTTGACGCGGTCAAACACAATATATATGATTTTGTAATCTTTGCTGGCAACAACTAACAATAAATCGAGATATTTGGATATACATGTTTACGTAAGAGTATATTCGTTTTCTTATACCAAAAGCGCCATAAATTAACAGAAAGATATCAAGGACATGAATACACTGTCGTGGTGTTGTGCGTTTTCATTTGTTTCATATGAGAGTTGACGCCACAGAAATGTGTTTTAAACTGAAGGTCCAGTGTTTGATGCATAGCAAAACAACACATGATTTTTGATTATTTTATCTAAAAGAACTTCTTGGCAATGTTTCTCTAAATTTACTGTGAAGATTTACCTGGGTGAAAACTTTAACGATTTACTGCAAAAACACCTAACTCTGAGTGCGTGACATGATACAAAAATATGCTCCCAACCCACACACAGCACATGAGTGACGATGTTTAGCAGAAAGATATTCTGTTGATTATTAAGACAATCTATCGGTTAACAATCGATTAGTAGTTTCAATACCTATATTTTATTGAAATAAACTTAAAACTGCACAATATGTGTAAGAGAGGAGAAAAAGAGACCTTTTAGGGCTAAAATATGTTCATATTATATAGTCTGAGGCTTATCTCTACCTTAAAACATATCCGACTTTTATGTTTATGAAGGACAACTTTATCTTTAACTTTTTTTTAACTTTTATCTTTGACTATAGACTTCTTTTTTAAACTCCCTGGACAGCTTTGTCTGTTTACACTAAACTATTTCATCAAAGATAACACAGCTAAAGGTAATATCATAGCAGGGCGTACAGATGTGTTAAGTCAGATAAAATATGACTGCCTATTAAAACAAGGACAATGGATGATATAACAACTTTGTTTGAATCAACTTCAGGCGGTTATGTTATTTTCATAAACAAATGTATCACCATATCTCTCTCTGTCTTAATTGAGGTTTTGGACTGTCAATAAATGAAAAAGCAACAGCGGCGTCCCTTTCAAATTTTCTGTCTGGTGTGGATCTCAAGACTGTAACTTGCATTTATGCTGACAAATTAACGTTCAACTATTTTAATTTTTTTTATAAGTTCACAAATTATGTCGGTGAATTAGACAACGAATTTTAATACTATCATTCTTTGTCCTATTCACGTTGTTGTTAATCAAAGTCTCTATCATTTTGAAGGTACAGTCGAATCTCGATAATCCGGACACATTGGTCCCCAGCAGTATTTTTCCGGATTGTGAATCTTCCGGATTGCTGGAAAATGACCTTGATGTCCGTCGAACTTGTCATTACCATCCAGAGGTGTTGATCACGTATGCCGGACTGAGTACGTATGCCTGCACATGGTACATATTCACATCATGTGTGTTGTTTGAGAGATGCATGTTTGTGAAATATTATGTATATTGTGGATATAATTAAACATGTGATAATAAATTATGTTAATTACTAAAGATTTCAAACATTCCTTTGATGAGTTTGGGCATTATGTCAATGAATCTGATTCATCGATTCCCGTCTGTTCTTCCTGTCACGTACACAGGCACTCGAGGCCAGGATATTATTTTTTAAACATTGATTTTTGTTTTAGCACTCATGACTGACGTTATTTAAACGAAATATCAGCAGAATTCAAGTTTATGTGCCGGTTGACAAATCCGAGGTCCACGGTCATTAAAAATACACAAGGCAAGCAACTCCAGATTTTAAAAAATCGACCCCTCGCTTGGAAACTGGCTCAAAAAAAGTAGTTATGATAAGTTCCTTGTAAAACAATATGTATCCGTAGGTAGTGTGTATATTTACCTTTTATTTGGTGCATAACATTACAGGCAACGAGAAATTCACAATACGTACATGAGATTAACATCTCAATAACCGGAGATTTTATCGTCTATGTAATTATCTTTGACGGAAGTAACATGCCATTTCAAGGGCGGTCACTCCGACTTTTTGGGAGAGGAGTTCCGGATAGCACTATACCAGTGAACAGGTAAGAAAGGTTCCGATGTCATTACGCGCGTAACTTCAAAATAGATATTTTTTATTTCTACAAATACATTTGCGGGGATGGAAAAATAATGGCTGGGCAAAGAAAGTCCACATTTGCCAATTCGGATACAATATCATGGTAAGGGATTATACAGAATGCATCAACTTTCAATCAAGCTGGCGGTAATGAGAATTTTTTTTTCAAAAAAAAAATAGAAAAAAATCATGCAGATAATGAAAAAAGGGCGCAATTTATGAAAAATATCGTGGGGGAAATATATTAACTTAGAAATTGGAAATTAAATGATGCATTCTGTATAATCCCTTACCATGATATTGTATCCAAATTGGCAAATGTGGACTTTCTTTGCCCAGCCATTATTTTTCCATCCCCGCAAATGTATTTGTAGAAATAAAAATATCTATTTTGAAGTTACGCGCGTAATGACATCGGAACCTTTCTTACCTGTTCACTGGTATAGTGCTATCCGGAACTCCTCTCCCAAAAAGTCGGAGTGACCGCCCTTGAAATGGCATGTTACTTCCGTCAAAGATAATTACATAGACGATAAAATCTCCGGTTATTGAGATGTTAATCTCATGTACGTATTGTGAATTTCTCGTTGCCTGTAATGTTATGCACCAAATAAAAGGTAAATATACACACTACCTACGGATACATATTGTTTTACAAGGAACTTATCATAACTACTTTTTTTGAGCCAGTTTCCAAGCGAGGGGTCGATTTTTTAAAATCTGGAGTTGCTTGCCTTGTGTATTTTTAATGACCGTGGACCTCGGATTTGTCAACCGGCACATAAACTTGAATTCTGTTGATATTTCGTTTAAATAACGTCAGTCATGAGTGCTAAAACAAAAATCAATGTTTAAAAAATAATATCCTGGCCTCGAGTGCCTGTGGTCACGTAGGGGTTATCGCTCTTGTGGTTTTCTCGGAATTCTAAATTTAGCCTTGGGTAATTTCCACTTTCGTTTCCATACATGGATGCTGGTTATTTCTCGGGTTCGCCGTATTGACTAACAACTAACTGTTTTCTGTCCCGGGAAACTCTCTCTGTCAATACCCTTGCATATGTAGAAGTTTATCAACCGAGTCTATGTTCTCTTCTGTGTTGTGTGTCGTCGTAGTGGTTTGTTCGAAATAAGATAAGCTAAGGCAATGGCGGACTGGGCTTGGGCTATGGTGACTGGTTCGGGCTCTGGGTCTGCTTGGTCGTCGTCTTCGTCGCTGTCGGCGGTAGTGCTGACCTCATCCCTTCGCACTAGGTGTATATGTACAGCTTATTATAGTACAGATATATATATCACTTGATCCACATCCATTCTTTTTATACGTTTTCATTGCATATGTTTGAAATACAAACAAACCTATATATAAACTTAGGTAACAAATCTTTATATACATGCAACATGAGTGTGATAAGTCGACCACGTGTACTTTTAACGCGATAACCAAATAACATTCTGTTTACCATGTTCTGTTAAGGAAGTTTAGGTTTTTTATACTTCATGCTTACAAAATGAAATAATCATCGTTTGGGACTACACTTACCGAATCTATCTTAATGACTTAATGTAACCTTCCTGGTACCATAGCTATTTTTTTTAACTCTTCTGTATATGAATGCTTTTACTCATTAAAATTATTAGACATGGCAGTCATAATCGTCTCTCAATGTATAGAAATGGAAACGTGATATTTCAACAATTATAAATAAAGCAAAATTAGACATGATTCATTGTATGACTTCTATCTCAGTAGTGCAAAGAAAGGTGTTTTACATCTACACCTGAATAATGTTATGTTACGTGTTCTACCCAAGCTATTCTTAATTGTTAGATAACACTTGAAACCTTGCGTTTGCTCTATACATTAATATGTATTTATTTCCAGAAGTATATCATATTTCGCTCATTCCCTTGCGGAATATTTTTTCAAAGTTTTGGAATAAAGACTGAAAATGTAATAAGGGTTAACGAAATCAGAAATAGATAGATATATCATTAAAATCCTTTATGTCTCATGCAAATTCTGATTTAACTGCCAGTCCTTAATCTTCTTTCTTGGATAGAAAACATTCAGTACACCAATGTTATATGAACATTTATTTTCAGACGTCCTCCCCTTTTCACTGTCCGGGTGTAGTCAGTTACCCACCACCGGGAATGATTACTATTTTACCTGTTATACCTTGTTTAAACCTCTCTGAAAAGTGATACATGATATTCTTTTGTTATCAACATTAATACAACTTTAACCGAGCAGATAATTGAAGGCTAACACGAAGTCATTTCTGGTGTGATATTACATAACGCGTATAGCAAACATCCAAATCAGTTAAAATCTATATTGAAGAGTACTACTAAACATGTGAGTGATCGGACGTCTTACCCTTGCATCAGTGGAATATAATGCATGCTTATCGGAATTGTTTTACCAGACTGGCCAGACATGTCCATGTTCTTCTTAATCAGAGTCTCGGTTTTCCATTTGCAAGCAGTAGGCAAAGGTTTATCATAACAGCTGAATTCAGATACCTCGTCATTGATATTTATATTTTACTTACAGTATACAGTTCTTCTAGAAAAAATATTTGATATTATGAAACAACGTCAAAGTGTAAATCGTAAGTAAATATATGATTGCAATGAACTAGTAAACCTATTCCCCAGTACATCGAAGCTGTACTGATATAAGAATAGAATTGCCTATTTTTCTGAAGATCTTTATAAATTACACTCGATTATTTGTACCTAATATATCAGCTGAGAAAATTCATTCCAGTTTACGACTATTTCATTATACACTGACATTGACACTGAAAACAAAATAGTATGGCGGATATGTGAAATGGGCGTGCACTTCCGGAAAGAAGCATGATAATTTGTCCTGGGGGGTTTTGGGTATGCTAATTTCAAAAATTGCGGGAACCACGACCTCACTCCAGCCGTTCCCGCCAAAAATCTGGAAATTCAAAATGGCCGCCACAAAAATTATTTCGTCCATGAAATTCCTCTCAGTGCCCCGATTTCAATGATCTTGATGTTTATACCTATATTTTTGAGGTTTAAGGAATGTAAAAAAAAAAAAACGCAATTCAAGACTTATAAAGTTTTCCTTCATATGTTTATTTTTTTTTAAATGTCATAATCCGTATCAATTAGGTGACAAAATGTCTTTAGGACGTACCATTGTTTGAACAATCCGAACCTGATAATTTAGTTATAGATTGTTTGGTGAAGTATGGGAGAATCTCGCTTAACACAAGAGTTCCTGTCATTAATAGTAATGTCATTTAATAAAAAAAAACTGTCCTGAGCAGAAGCACAGCTGTGTACACGGCACATTTGCTTTGACACACTTGCATCGCCGAGTACATTCCTTATTGCACCCACATTTCAACAGTTCCTGACAAGCTTTGGCTGCCTCTGGAAGGGATGTCCAGCATGGAGTCCATGGGGAATCATCTTTCACTCTCTTCCACCCCCATGATTCTGGTGAAGGAACATCCGGCTCGCCAGTAAGTGTCTGTCCCCAAATATAGCCTGCCTGGTAAACAGCCCTTTTCACGTGCTGTTCAAGAGCATTCAACGTCCGAGGAATGTTTTCCATCTTATGGTTGTGAGTGAACAAGTATTTCCTGGCTTCATTCACATGACTAAGTCCTGATGTTCGCTGGTACAGTAGAACCACGTAACTTTCTATTTGGTCCATGTCGTTGGGTGTTACTTGAGTTGGAGCACAAATGTAGCTGTGAGCTGAGTCATACTGCGCCCTACAACCCAAGCTGTTTTCTTTCCAATCCCGAAGAATGCAGAAACAGTATCACATCCTGATATCGCGTGCATAGACCCCATTATGTATCATTGCCTAGTTCAGCTGAAATTAGGTCACAGGGGATGTATCTCAGTTTAGAACCATGACCGAATGCTACCCACATTTCACAATCGTTTAAGACGCTTGATGCAGCAACTGCGAGAACCACCACATCTGTATCAGTGGCATGTATCATCACTTTGATGAATCCTTGATGGAATGCATGGGAGGCATGAAACAGGAGCCGGGTGTCCGCTTCTTCGTGAGTGCAGGACAAGTCTGAGAGGTCAGCATGAAACAGCGCTCCGGACTTTTGTTGAGATGATTTGTTTTCCTTGGGGGGATTGGAACTCTTTTACAGCATCGGCAAGAAGTTGGAACAGGCTCTCTTTGTTTGAATCACACTAAAGAAAGTTCTTCCAACTAGCAGGAATTTTAGTGTTGTTTGCCACTCGAATTTGGTTACCAGTTCCACGATTCTGTCGTGTTTGTGACTTTAGGCTGTCTTCCTTATAGATATTCCAAACAACATGTAAATGGGCAACATCCTGTAGCATGCGTTCTAAAGAGGGCAAGAACACCAATTGTGAATAGTTCTGGAATGTTTTCACAATTTTCTTTGACTTCTTTGGATCAAGTGTCTGAACAAGGGCAGCGCCATCAACAATTTTAACATGAACATGTGGTGTAGATTCTGATTTTGGTGCCAACGATTCCAAACATTCCATCAAATCAGACTTCTTCGATTTGTGCATGATGCGATTTGATGCTAGTGATGGAGGCCAGGCATGATTTGCATGCATGAAGAAGGCATCCATATCACTGTCTCGAGCTTGGCATGACATGTACATCCGTGAGAAGAGATTAGCAGCATCACACATGTTAGAGATTTTGGTGGCGGACTTGGTAGGCTTCTTTCCCAAACTAGCATTAAACAGAGGCAGTTTGTTTTTGTGAATTTTGTCATTGAATGATGTGCAATCAGCATTAATACGCTCTGCAACGAACTTCTGGTATTGTGTTTTGCGAATATTTTCTGCCGACTTTATTTCATTTACAACGATATCAGGCATTATTCGTTTGGTGTCAAGCGTATACAAATCTGTGCCAGTATCTGCAAAGGGGTTTCCTAGTTCCTCCATCACATCAGTGACGTTCTTGACTTGTGATATGAACGCCTTCTGTACACTTGGTATCTGTTCATGGTGGCGATCTGTGTCTTTTTTCATGTAGTGTTTTTCATAGTATCCAATCAAAAGCCTAGCTGTTTCTTGGCCCGTCACCATCCATCGTGTCAATGCGGCTTCATTCTCTGTGATACCTATAGCACCACCATGTCCGTTCATCATTGCATTCAGCTGTTCATGAACCTGGTCATGGGCTAGTGCTGAGAACTTGAGTGTAGATTTCTCTGAGTGACGAAGTTGCCTTTAAGGAACTCTGCATAGGTGTCTGGACTGTTAATCTCCAGGGCAAGAAGATTTTTGACATGAATTGTCATCCATCGTGAATAGTGGAAGTTGTCAAGGGTAAACATCCATGGAATAATTTTTCCAAGAGAATCCAGGTAGGACATAAAATTTGGTTGACGCTGTGATCTAAGGAACTGTAGGAGTAGGCATTCCAACTGCCAGACTTTAAACCAGTAATCAAACATCATAGCATAGTTGTCGTTTTTCTGGTGTGTTCTTTTAATATTCACCATATGAACTCTGAAGCAGGATGAACAGAGCTGCTGCTGTTATTTGATGAGCCCACTGACCTCTGGAAGTGTATGAACCTTTCTGCAGACTAACGGCACGCCCCTCAGTTGTAACATTGGCTTGAGTCATTACATAAATCCAGCCACTTCCGTCAAGCCAGTCGCCAATGACTTTCAACAGAGCCATTTCAATGTGAAGTCTTTCCCCATACTTTTCAGGCAATTTCCGTTGAATTCTTTTGGCAATTGAACTACGGAGGTGTTTTTTTATGCGGTGATTCGGTCATGTCCATACAAGCTTTTTCTTGCAGCTTCCTGGCTCTATCGACACTTCATGCACGCTTCCTGTTTCTGAAAAATAGAAAGATACATTGTTAAATGTATTTCTATTGAATACATAGTCATTTTACTACCTGATCGATTCGCCATTTGTTTTGATAAACATTTGAAGGAAAACTGTATAAGTCTTGACATGTGTTTTATTAGATTCCTCGACCTCAAAAACATAGGTATAGACATCAAGATCCTTGACATTTTTAAAACATAAAAAATAAACAGTTAATGTAACAATTTATATATCAATAGTTTTACATACACTCAGC
The DNA here is from genome assembly GCF_031769215.1 of Ylistrum balloti. Taxonomy (NCBI): domain Eukaryota; kingdom Metazoa; phylum Mollusca; class Bivalvia; order Pectinida; family Pectinidae; genus Ylistrum; species Ylistrum balloti. The sequence continues at coordinate 82,484 of NW_026782472.1, read as the reverse complement.
AATGTTTTCAATCACTCGCAATTTTAAAGTCTGTATAACGCCATGGTTTCATGCTCTATCCCTTTAACAGTCCATATACCGCAATAGTTTCAAACAATTTCCCTCTATCAGCACCGCAATGGTTTCAAACACTCGCCCGTTAACAGTCTATCAGCCGTCATGATTTCACAAAATACTTCTGGTTTTTGTGTTAATACTCTGTTTTTTTGTTTTTTTTAATTGTCATCAGTTCACTGACCTAGGTAAACGTTTTTGTGATTCTGAGATCTCTACGTATGAAGTGTCACTCTGAAGTTTTGGTTACATCTAATAAAGGTAGTCAAATAGTCAGGGAAACATCACAAACAAGCTTTATTGATAACACCTTAAGTCATCGAAACAGTTAGTCGAGGATGATTGTGTTCACCTTACCCTGTCAAACATTTACTGCTATAAACTGTTTACTGCCTGCTTAGACCATGTAATATTGTACAGATTATATAAGGAAACAAAAAATGTTTAAGAGTACTGAACATGTTTATACTTTATGAGAAAATTCGTAGGACTGAAAAGAGCCATGCATAAAAACCAAAGGAAATAGTCTGTGTACGAAATCTGTAAAGAAACAAAACTAAAATAATCTATATCGTTTAAGGTGGTTTAATTTCTGTACAAAACACGGATTTAAACGGAGAGCGGAGTAGAGCGGGGTACGGCGAAGTGTTCTAAACTAAATTATGCATGCAAACGTTTAGCAAACAGTATGGTTCATTCATATAATCAACCAAAAGAAATTTGGAACTTTGTATCATTACGCCTTTGCTAAGACTTGTAATCAAGATCTTTCAGAACAAGTTTGACAATGATAACCCAGTTAATCACCAGCTTGCACGCTTCAAATTTCATTTCAAGTTAAGTCACGTTTAGCTGCACTCCAGATATTGTCATTTACAGTGTTTCTCTCTGAGATTTTTAAAGTGGAGTTACACATGAGTATTATTTTGGTCCTACCTTTTCGGTGTAAACAAAATAATTAAAATACCTATGCTTAAAATTACAATAAGTCTGGAAAGAAAATTAAACTAACCATAACTTAATCGTCTGGCCAACATATTATCAGTATACAACTTCATATTAAATTGCATCTCTGTATCTGTAAATGTTAAAGAGTCTATGAGCTGAAACTGAATTATGACAGAATGACGACCATGTTAACACTATATTGCCCCGACTATGCATGTGAATAGATTGGACATCCTTAACAGTATAACGATATTTAGAGTAGATATTCTCACCATTTCCATTTAATCTGATAATCACTTAATTATTTGATGAAGAGTGGCATATACTATGATGAAAACAATGCTGGATTATGAAATGGTTGAAAAATCCGTCATAGAGAATTACCTAAATAGTAGGGAATCCTGCCTTAAACTCAGCTAATCAAATGCTTAGCAGTGGGACGTTTTATACCTAAAACTAAGGATAAATATTCCAGTCAAAGATAACAAGAGAGGTCTTTTTTAGTCGTTTTATGATGTTATCATTGCTTAAACAGCAAGTAAAGAGAAATATAATTCTACTTCCATGTCCGTTAAATAGTACAAGACATACACTAAGGTGGGGAACAGTTGGTATCAGACGATAGAGCCTTGAAATCATATCAATGTATGATATTTGTCAGATGAGAACTGATATACGTCAGGAATCAATCGGGTAGCATTTTTATTTGAAATATTCACTGTAAATATTATTCAGACTACACAGAAAATTGTTATATGCCTTCTTAACTTTATTTGCCTAGTTAGCTTAACGCATTCACAACCTTATTTGCCAGATTAGGTATTATCAGCATTATACAGTAGGGTAGGATGCCGTCACAAAGTCAATGTTCAATTATTCTCTGTGGCCAGTCGTTCAAAGCCTTTCTATGTGAACTAATCATTCTAATGATAGTGCAGTAGCGTAGTTTATACATGTACGCAGATTAATGGAAGGAGCTTCAAAAACTGGTTATATCAATTCCACAACTAATATGGAAATATTGCAAGGCCCTGTACCAGTAGCTTAAACGTTGATAAACTAAACTGAAATACATTGTATATCAGGGTCCTGTCCCCAAAGCGTACTAAGATTAACAGACTTTATCCTCTCAAAAGTTAACCGGACTCCCAAAACACTATACAGTTTATTTAAACCATGCCTTAAATGAATCCAGTTGTGCGTGACGTACACAATGCAGATGAATACGTGATCTATTATTTTCGATATGTATCACTTTCTTAGGTTGGTATTCACCGAGAAAACAGGTTGCTCATTTAAAACTACGATTTAATGCTACGTTTGTACAAGTGTCCAGATTTAGCACAGGGAAAGGGATAGGATTATTGTGCATTTTGTTCAGTAAAACATGTGTTAACATTTACATTTCATATTTCATATATATTTGGATAACAATCCCTTTCAATTAGCGCTTGAAAGGTTTTCAAAATAGGTTGGCTCTTGTTTTCTAATATGATCATGTCTAGACATGAAAATTTAAGGAAATCTAAATAGGAAAGTTAACATGAAAATGTCCCTTCCCATAAGCTGCATTTGTGTCTTTAATTTTGACAGTCCGAAAATGAGACGCAGTATTCCAAGGATAAAATAATCTCGATACAAATAAGGAAATGTAGTTTTTGGATAAATAGATAATAGTAGATTAACTTAAATCTGGTTTTTAATTTTTCAACTGTTTTCTTAATAAGGTAAGGCAGTAAGTAATAAACCATTCTCGAAAAAGCGTGGAAAGTAAGTCATTGCTCCTCTAGGGCCAAGATATTTGCACAGCCAAAGTTTCCAAAGTATGCACTGTTCAAATCAAATCATTCTTTAGATTCTTTAAATTAACTCTGAAACACTTAATGTGGTCGTATTTTGGCATGATCAATAAGCAATGTTTGAGATATGTTAAAATAAGAAAGATAAATCTGATAGAAATCGATACTAAAGCATTGAGTGTTTCTTTTATGCCTTAATCAGTGCAATAATCATACACTCACAAGTTAGCAAATACTACGCTCTTTTAACGCTTTGTTTTTCCCGCACTGCATCTGTTGTCCGCCTGATGATCCTCATTTACGTTATCTTCTTGTGGTGAATCATCCGCCGTCTTCCATCTTGTCAACGAATGTTATCGACATGCGCATACGTCTCTGAAAGTCCCTTGTGGCTATATTTTGGTACTCGAGTTGGAGATTGTTTTAACATTCCGGAGGGTGGATATCATGTTTCAACAATGTGGAAATGCTAAGATAAGACCAAATCAGGAAAATATACACAGTCGTATAAGTTTTACTTCACTGAAAAATTCCACTATGAACAACTTGTCCAAATGTTCTGGTGACGCAATAATATGCTATTAACTTTCGCGCATTTGACTTGAATAGTTTTCTCAAATCCCACACCAAAGATCTGAATATCTCCCTCAAAAAATTTATATCTTATACATTCTTATATCATTGCAATATACATGTATGTCATAGAAAAATGAACATATTGACTGATGTGACCATTTGTTGTGTTTTGTATAAACCTTGTCAACTGACAGTAGTTAAAAAGTCAAGCGAATACAGGTATGTTCAGTTATTTTATCAGTGAGTAAACTACTATGGTACCACAAGCTCCCCCTATAACGAGCAGCCCATCTTGGTGATAGTCTAGACACGTCGGCTCTTTGATTTCTGGCACAGTAGACCACTTTTCCAGTAATTCCTCACCGTCTTTGAGGATATGTACCTCAGTAGATTGCTTGTCCAACAGGATGACGTTATTATCCTGCATGCAGTGTGCGTGAGGAAGCCTCGATTTTGTCGCATGCTTGATCTCTCCTAATTTAAATCCTTTGTGATTTAACATTAGAATTGACGATTTCTGTGTGTCTGATATCAGGATTGTTTTCTTATTGCTAGACACGGCAGGAGGAATGACGACATTTACAAACGGAAAATCCTTTTCGTAGTGCAATCCCAATGCATTATACATTCTCACTGTAGTTATGTCGTTTCTAAAAAGAAGGAAATGTGATAAGGATGCTGCAATACGACAGAATGCTCCTGTTGGGAATGACAGTATTCCTTTTTGGACGTCGTTTTCGACAATCATAACTTTACTTCTGTTGGATATTGCAATTCTATTACCACAAACTGCAATGTTCGTGGGTTTGTCCACTTTAAAAGACCAACTTAAAAGTCCGAGTTTTGAAAATACTAGGAGATTTCCATTAGCGCTATCACATACGGCAATTTCCTGATTATTAAGCCAAGCTACATCTATTGGTAGCACTGGTTTTAATTTTGACATGCAACTGAACTTATGTGAAAGCTTGAACATTTGGCTGTGATAAGTTGGGGCTTTCGTGGTATCAAACTTGGCCTTGACCTCTTCTGTAGGTTTAGTCGTGTTATGTTTTGCTCTGCTATCTGTTTTCGTTGTCACCAGTTTATCACAGTTGGCGACTGCATTCGCCGATCCGTCTACATCAGCTCCATGTAGGTGTGGCGTTGTAGCATTGGCACTGACATTGGTAGATTCAGATTGGCCTTTGTTATGAATGTCATCACAATTGTGAACAGGACTTTCACGTAACGTACATGGTGTTTTCACGCATTTTACAACTTCCTCTCTGATATATCTGTTAACTTCTTCAGGCATTGAAACGCTTGCAATGTCCCATGTCAACTCTGACAGTATATCTTCCTGCTGTTGATATTTTGAAAGTCCATCTTTCAATGTATCTTGAAAATACAGTATTTCCTCGTCGCGCCCCTCTGCTAAGAGTTCCTTACAAAACTGAAATGGCCTCTCTAAGATATCAATTTGTTTTCCAATCTCATTTTTTCGTGTGGATAACGTTTTTTTGGATTCTTCAGAAACCTTTCGGATTTCGGCTTTAGCCTTTTGTATTGTTTTATCAACTGTTTCCTTTAGTGATAATCCATAATCCTTCAGTGAAGATATGTTTGAGACTTCATCTTGCTCTACTGTTGACAGTGCATCAACAAAATACACCCGTTTTGCAACGAGCGACTCAATTTGCTTTTCTGTTGCTCTAAGAAGTACTTCTATTTCTTCTCTCTTTGTCGTAATAGCGGCCCCAGTAGTAAGGCATACATGCTTTTTGTGCTCCAATAAAATACAGTCACGACAAACTGTAGATGAACATGTTTCACAGTAAAATTTTAGAATTTCATCTTTATGCTTCTCACATTGCAATCTGTATGTGTTTCGTAGTTCTTTGTCGTATGTTCCTGACACTAACTCTACAACCGAAATGATATGATGAGTAAAAGTGATACGGGTTCCCAAATGATTGTCTTTACATTTATTACACAGAAAATCGCTACATTCAATACACATCCAATATGCTTTCTCATTTACATTTTTCAGAAGACAAAACGAACACTTTTTTACAGCAGTGGTTTTTGTCCTAACAACTTCTGTCAAACTGTTAATATAAAAGTTGGATTTGAGATTTTCTGCATTCTCATCAGGAAGTGTAAAGATATCTCTGCATGTCGGACATCTTGCGTTGACGCCATTTTTGCTTTTGTTGAAGTGTTGTGTTATACATTCCAAACAAAACGTATGAAGGCATGGCAGAATCTTCGGCTTTGTAAACAATACAAGACATATGGAACATGTCAATAACGTCTCCTTTATCACTGTAGATAGATTATCCATTCTTTTCTCCATATATGTGCACCTATAAAAAATAATTACAAATTCATACTTCCTTTGACAAAAATCAGTAATACCAACATGTCAACACAATCATAATCCAAGCTCAAATTCAAGAAACTTAGGAAGGCAAAATTGAACTAAAGAAAGGCATACACAAATACTCCTAAGAAAAGGTACAAGGAGAATAAAACCAGGTGTTCCAGAAGAGACAGTGTCTTCAGCTTTATCGACGACACCCGCCATTCAAATCCTGGTCAATTCAAGAAAGTAATGCCACGTTCTCAAATGGGAACGAGGTGTACACTGAAATTGTAAGGACGTCATTTATACAAGATACAAGAAAATGTATATAACATCTTGTACATACTTTTAAAGGGCTATTATCTGGTGCGATATATTACTGCGAGGTATAATTGTAACATCTTCTTGCGCTAGGCCAATATTTATAATGATACTGTTGTAAAACTACTGATAACCCTAACCTTTTAATACATTTGCAAAGAAAGGCGTAGCCTGCCACTAACACGGAATACGAATGAATATGGACAGATACTCCGATTTACTGTGTTAAATCAACCTAAACATTCTAAACCTTTAGTCGTTATTGCTGATAGGACAATTGTTTTTTTCAAAACCTGCCTAGCGTGACTTCTACTTTTAACATGAGTGCGACATGATGTAAAACGTATTGCTAATTTTATATGAATTGCAGAACAATATGTTTTTGATATCGATGATTTAAACAAAGGTCTATATAAAACAAATCAGTCATATTAGGAACAGACTGAAGAGATATCATTCATGAGTATGCAACTATTAAACTAACCTCACATAAAAATTATGATCTTATTATTCTGACTGGCAAGTTGTAATAACAGATTATTTTTAATATAAGCGTACGGTTGTTGAAATAAACATTTTTATACAATTTGAATACACCATGGATTTAAATCCACGCAGATGTTATTTCAGATGGATGCACTAATTTATGCATCGACTTGTTTTGAATGCAGATGTCAGTCCATACTTAAATGGGCGTTAGTATCAACCAGGAAGAAAAGAAACATATGTATATTTACCTCAGTAAAAATACGTCTATTAGTGGTGTGTCTTATGCCTGTGTCCAAACATATTGAACTGCTCAGTTCTCGTATTTTATGTTATACAAAGTTTTATGGTCAGTAATAACGACTGTTGTCTTTAGTAGCCAAGTGTTTGTTGCGATTTGTTATCTAGCATACATTTTATCATTGTGTGACAAGAGACTCGATTAGATAAGAAAATTCGATTACTTTTAATGATATTTATATATATAACGTCAATTTAAATACTTATTTGCATGTCTTGTTCAGCTGGCGAATCATCGTCAAATATAGGTGTGTCCTATATGTTATCTCTCATTTAATTATTCTGTTTTCATAGATATAGAGGGGAACAGAACTGTGGTTGTTTATTGTTTAATCGAACAAAGTTAAACAAGACAGAGAGTATCAAAAACATCACACATCTGTCAAAGTTAACCAGTAACTATAACATATAACACCGGACAAAGTCTCCAAAGACAGAGAATAGTAACTGTAACATAAAACATTGGGCAAATCTCGCGAGACAGAGAATACTTACCGTTACATAAAACATCGGACAAAGTCACACAAGACAGAGAATAGTTGTCATACCACTAAACATAGTACAAAGACGTGCAAGACCGATAATAGTAACCGTCACATCAAACAATGGACGCATGCTTCGTTGAATTTGCTTTGTGAAGATAGTTAATCAGTGCAAATAAAAAATCTATGAAAAAAAAGAAAGTTTAAAAAAGACGTTAGTTAAATGGTGCACGATAAAATGTATTACGACCGAATTTCACACATAATTTTTTTTTTTTTTTTTTTAATATGAAGTACAAAGTCAATTATTCCCCTCTTAACCTGTAACACTGCTTTTTAACTGTTGTATATACGTAGCAATAAAGCATTTACTACTAATGACTTCCACATCGTACCCTCTCAGATTTAACCCTATGTGTAAGGAATGTTTATATGTTACGGTCCTAGTAGAACAGTTACGAGATACAGTTTCCTTTGTTATTTTGTCCTACTGATCTAATCATAAATTTGTATTAAAATAAGTTTTTCACGTGTATAGTTATATTTATCTTGTTAGAAGTTCTGCTACCTTGTACTATTAAGCGTTGCGCACATATGTAAGTATTGACTTATCTTATCGGACAAGGCTGATTTCCTGTAAACATTTAACGATTAATATTTATCAAAACCACATGTACAATGATTACTCTAAAACATTCTACTGTACTTCATAGCACAAGACGCGACTTATTCGATTATATTATATATTGTCAATCTTTGACAAAATGCCAAATGTTTAGGATTTAAAAAGCGTTCCAACCAAAACCAAAATATATTTATGCACTACTGATCAAAGGTGAGATTTCTACATGCTTAAGCTCGATGCAATGCTGAAAAGTGATACTGCTGAGAAAACACACCTATAATAATGAGACAACATATTGCATAATCAAGTATAGCAGGAAGTTACTTTATCCTATGACGAGTCTTTAAAATTTACATGTTCCTAAAATTTTTATCTGTGTTCTTTGTGAGAGAAGTAAACATGCCTTTTAAATAAATCATGCCAAAACTTACCGCAATTAATCATCAATGTCAGGCAATGTCTTTTGAATATATGCCTATAGTGACACATCCACTGTAAGCTGAATACGTTAGCCTGGCGTATAGATAGGTTATCATTTCTGAAAACTGTGCATGTTACTCATCGGACGCACGGATCACTCTGCTTTTACTTTTAACAACTAATCGTAAGGGACTCTATGGGTAGGTATTTGTAGAAATATGATCTAGTCATTGATAAAAGCAATGCAACGGATGAATGGCACATTGGAACTTTAAATGTTTCCCTACAAAATATTAGTATGAAAATTGCATGTATGCAGAGAATAAGCAACCACTAACGAGAAAAAAAAATTTCGCTGAATTTTCGTCTGATTACCCTCTGGAAGGTGAACTTTAAATGATGGGACAAAGTTATTCACCTAATTATCAATCTCAAACGATATTTTCCATCCATTAAAAAGACAAGGTTGGTGAATTATCTGCTGAGAATGTTGAAAACAGGATTATTTACTGTACTGTATTATCCATTAAAAAGACAAGGGGTTCGTTATAAATTACGAGCGATGGAGACCGGGTTCTCAAGTGCGAATGATATATCTAGATTATCGTAATATAAATAACGACAAAGAGTGTTTTAGAAAATACCAATGATGCAAAATTGGAAACTATGTCGTTGAAATGCTTCGCCATTCTAGAACTTCGTTGAGGAATTGTAATGTGTAATATGAAGAAAATGCCGATAAATCTGCTCCCGATTTATCCGAACGTCAACATCTTTTTCTCATTTATACCAACATATACCCGTAAGATGTCAATATCATTTTCAATATCGATAACATGAAAATCGTTGGCTGATATGTATCTCCAAATTTATAACAACCTATAAAGTAATTATTGATAGAAAACAAATATCATATCTATAATTCATACCCGTTAGATGTAGCAACGATAACACAATCATGAGACTGATTGCGAAACACACCGACTTGGTGAATAGTCCTCGTGGAGTTCAAGCTAAGCCGCGTTTGACTGATATGTATTTGATAGCACATGTCTAAATAGGTTATACAAATCTCAACGATAAATAACTATAGTCCTTATTCAATAGTGGTTAATACGACTATATATAAAAGCCTGTGTGTTCTGGTCTCTTTAGTATGATATCATCTTGATTTGACGATCTGGACGTTTAAATGTAGACGGTATTGTTATCAGCATTGAATATATGTGTGTTTGTATGACAGGTTGGTGAGTACAACAGAAAATATCAAGATGGATTCCGAAAGCGTCGACAGTGAACTGGTTTGTTCTATTTGTAATGACGTGCTTAAAAACCCGAAGATACTGTCCTGTCTACACACATTCTGCTACGACTGTTTAGAAAGGGAAAATCCAAAAACAGGTTTATCGCAAATGTACGTGTGTAAAATATGTAATGGTTTGGAAGAACGTGCAGTTTCTGAACTTAGAACAAACACATACTTGAAGTACCTCGTAAAGCTACACAATATGAAAATTCAGCACAACAATTGTATCGTATGTTCCTACAAAGGTACAACAGAAATGGCAACTCATTACTGTGTGCAATGCAGTGATATGTTGTGTGACAAGTGTTCCAAACGGCATACCTTTACTAGACTGACACGTAACCATCACGTGGTCACATTGACCGATGTCCGAGATGGGCAATATGACAACGATATTTGTGAAAGGCTTTCAAGGTACTGTAGTGTTCATACGGATATATCCCTACACTACTTTTGTAATTCATGCTCTCTTACAACCTGTGAGGATTGTTTACTTAGTCATAGTACACATGACATTATTACAATGAACAGCCCATCAGTGGCCACCAGAATCTCCCGTGTCCATGAATTATTGGACGATGTAAAAAGTCGCCGAAATGCAGCGTTATATTTACAACATCACATTCATGAAGGAATCGCAGAAATCGAGAGAACAGAAAATGAATTACAGCAGACAGTTCTTGATAAATGTCGTGCAGTTAAAATGTTAGTGACAAAAACAGCAGAAGATGACAAACGCAAAATGACAGCACAGTTTTCAAAATCAAAGAAAACACTTTTGATATACCAATGTGAGGCAGCAAAATACGTAAGTGAATTCAACCCTGCAATGACATTATGTTGTAAGCTCTTATCAAAACCAACGGATATAAATACTATTTCGCTTGAAGATTTGCTTATGCAAAAAATGACGTTTTTAAAAGAAATCGACGTACCACGTCTGCGATGGGAACCGATCACTCATTATGAAGAGCTAGAAAAACTGTTGGACTATGACTTTCATATCAGATTACGTATTCCGATGTTATTACATATAAATAAAGAAATAAACGGGGAAGAGGTAGCAAGTCAAACAGCCTTCAAGAAGGAGACAACATGCAAAGGAACGGAATTATCTCCTGCATTTAATACGTACAAAGTCGTACATGTGTTTTCAGTGAGGACGTGTTCAGATTTCCGGCCTCCAAATGTGAGGGATGTAGCTTGGGTTTCTAGTGAGTCATTCGTTGTCAGCGATAAATGGAACGATAAATTCTCAATTTTCGACACCAAAGGACAAATGCTCTGGAGTATACCGATATCATCGCCATTAAATGTAGCGTGTATCGACGGTATCATTTTATGCTCCGCTCAAAATCATATTTATTTTTACAAGGAGAAAAGGCTACTCTCAAAAATAAAGATCCAACATGAAGGGACCCCTCGTGTGACAAATACATGTCATAGTCGCTTCCTAGTAGCCACGCCATACGCTAAATCCCGTCTGACAGTATACGACACAAAAGGAAACAAAATCAGCGAAGTCGGCACTAATGATGAAGAAGTTCGTATTTTTACTATATCTAGTAATGAGGATTGTCATATCGTGTCGGATTGGAAACGAGGGGCGTTAATCTTTCTCGATAAGATTACGGGTAAAGTAGTCCGTCGCTGTCTACTGTCGCGTGAGACAAACAGGAGATGTGTACACCCAGGGGTACACTGCACTGATAACAAATCTGTATTAGTCACACACTATCATAACAGCGAGATACAAGTGTTTTCTAAAACTGGAGAATATATCCGCAGCTGGTCACTGAGTCCGTCAATAGTTCATCCGGTTGCTTTGTCTTATCATAGTAGTGGGCGCCTTTTAGTTGGAGGAATGGACAGAGTGGCAATGTTTGCCCATTTGTGAAAGGTTATTTCTAATGAGAATAAAAGAAGTCAAGAAAAAAATGGTAAATAAGAATTATTAAACTTTAATCAAATGTCACGTGTTATTAAATTAGATTAAACCAAAAAAGCTGTAAATTAATAAACGTATTTTAAGTAGAATAACAAACTTTATTTATAATAATAATAATCTTTATTTATTCTACAACAATTACGAAGCAAGTTTTTCCAACTTATATAAATTACTCTTGTTGGCTCAGGTGGAAGCGCGCGAGCCATCTTACAGTTATATGAATTATGTACTGCATTTTAATACAATTTGATAATTTCCCTGTGGTAGATAACGATTGTTTTCATCGCCTGTTGTTATGAAACTGATGTATAACAATAAATCAATACTTGGGGAGGTAAAAAAGCAACCGAAGCATTTTATCTTGTTTGTGGGGATTTCTTTGGGATTAATACTGGTGATGTAACCACGGAATAATTTTCACACTCTCTCATGAAGTATGAACTTCCCATGTTCAACTTCAATGTCTACCATCTGTATTTTATCAATTTTGTCACCTTACATGATGCTAACTCATACTGCTGATTACATCAATGTTATAAGGTGTTGCTACATAAAGCGGTACAAGGGAGATAACGGTTACATATACATGTATAACTTTAGTACTAATACATAGTTTGTAATAAGTGGTTTCCAAACACAAAACACATTATTTCTTATATAGCTTTAACTTGCTGCGTGGTTCATTTTAATGGTTTTTGCCCACTTGTTTCTGAAGAGCTTATCAAAATACTCACACCACCTTGGCGAGTCACTCTCATATATATTGACGATGCTTTGTATTTAAATGCAAAAAATATCCTTGACCATGGTCGTCGCATATTTCCACCAGAATTAAAGAATAAGCCATGATGGGCTCCTCTTCATCAGCCGCCTACCCCAGTCTTTTCATACACCAAACCAATAGGGAAAGCTTTCCACTAAGGTAAATGATAAGTGCGGTGATTTCGATTTGCTACTTTTGATACTCGATTCATGACGTTATTCTAATCTTTTCAGCGTGATTGAATAACCCCATTGAACTTTCATATTAATATAGTTAGTTACAATATCAATTATTTAATATCATGCTCGTTATATCGACTGCGTTTATTGAATCATAACTACAGTTTATCCTGAAGGCCAAACCACTTGATCATATGCTCGTAAGATAACTCTGCTTCTTACCCATAAAAAGTTACAACAATGCTGCTAATCTCACAGCATGAAGACTCTGTAACAATGCAATTACATAACGACATTGATAGAAACATTCGATATCCGTCTTATGTTTCAATATACAGTGATGTCCTATCATCCTCTTCCTTACATCTTATATAAACTAACCGTTACTTGCCAAGAACGTGAAAACTTTTGATCGGCGTTGTCCTAGAATGTTGGTTCTTCTAAAATATCTTTCGAATATGAGTTTATTTTATGGGGGCCATGATTGCGAAACTTGGAAAAAAACCTGGCAGCTTTATCATAGGAATATTCATAGGGAAATATTTCGACGGACCGTCTCTCCTCTCAAACAAAACACAAATCAGAAGTGCATTCATTCTAAGCAGTGAATTAACAGCCAGGAACAACAAAGTTGCAGTATTAGAATGTTTACTTAAATACAAACCACACTAAGTAAATAGTTTATATACTTATTTGATAATAAAATACCAGATCAAAGAGTTTATGTCATTAAATGTCTCGGTCCTGAATTATCAGCGTTTTTTCATTAACCTTAAAGGTTACAAAAACGCCGGCCCTTAACTGTGATGTGACATGACAACGAAAATGCAATGTCGATATTTTCAAACCTCGGAGCTGTATTTACTATGGACGGATAGTGCATTGCATAAAGGATATTGTTCACTGTTAGTTATTTGCTGGCTGATACAATTCGCAAGTAAACTGATTACATTTCCAGGCAAATACACATGTCAACATAAATCCACGGCAATCATCTACGTGGAAACATCGGTTAGCACAATCGGTTTCCTGTGACACTTGGGTAGTAGCTATGCGTGTCAAGTGTTTCGGAACCTCCTCGAGCTTTGGTGGCCAAACGCGCTCAAACAGCATTCTTTCGGGATCCTCAGATCTGTACATGTTGACGTAGCTGGAGTTGAAAACTTCACTGACAACGTATGCCATTTGAAGAGCTAGAAAAATCAGAGAACAGAACTAATGCAGCATTTTCAACTTCAGGCTCTAAGTGAATGAAACATGGAAAATGATTTTGATGAATACATTTCTATTTATCACCAGGTATTGTGAAACTGTAACAACATATATCGCATACAGAGTAATACACATGTATGTCATATTGTATCTATTAACATGAAAATTGATCTCTAGAACAAACTAACGTATTTCTAGTTACAACATGTTGGAACAGAAACTAGATATGTCGGTACGCCACGAATGTCCCCGCCGTCAATAAAGCTTTTCAAATATCTATTTCTAAAGGGACATTACATTTAATATACATACAAAAGAAACATAATTATGTTTACCTCAAATTAGAATTTAAATCACAACTGCATAATGGTCAGAGGTGCAATATGAACATGTACACGATGTGGTCTTTCTTTGTACAACGTTTAATTAAAATCCTCCTAAGGTTGAGAGGAGTGGCGACGACAAAGTAAAGGAAGACAGACGAAATGATGGAATGACCGAAATGACAGAAAGGTACAATAGTTTATGATACTGGCCATGTATGGCGGGGCATGAAAAGACAGATAATGCCGATCTCTCAGGAAAATCACAATTCTCACTCAATAATTCGTAACGAAATAAATTTGCGACTATGTGAAATCTCCATTGTCTTGATTATGCGGCATTCACATTCTGTCACCAGTTTGTCCCACCAGTAGGTTGTCAACATCAAACACGATAATCGGTTTGTAGTGATTTTCATTTAGACTGTCTCAGTTTCACTGAGAAGGTACATGTACAGACTTGAAAGTTTATTGTGCCAATAAGATAGAGATGATAATTTGTACGACAGGAAACCGGAGAAACTCATTAACGTCCCCAAGCTTTTTATGTCGGGTAAATTTTCACCACGATACCATCGGAGATTCTAAATCTGTCAGGAAATAATACCAGTTATGATAACTCCTTAAATTTGCTCTGAAATTGCTCTAAATAGATATTCACTAGTGAAGTCAATATTGAATTCTTCAGGATATCTGGATGTGCTGCTTATCATGTACTGACACTTACATTTTTTGCATATGAATGCGGACATGCGTTCTTCACAATCCCAAACTTTTCGTTCGCCATTTCCCGCGATAGTCCCACATAACGGTATGGTAGTCTCGGGCATATCTACGAGTACAGTAAATGGCGAAGTAAGTTGATAATTGGTAAGTTGACAGATGGTATACTTTTCTAATGACGTTTTGCTTCCTACACATACAATTCATACAACAAAGTGTATTAACAGTCATTCAAGTGCATATTAACATATGATTATGCTACTAAATAATGAAAGTAAGAATATAAAAGAAATTTGAAATACAATTATAGTTGATCAATTATCGCGTTACAAAAACTGTGTTACCTTTATCAAAATAGTCGGATAATGATCCATCGACCCAGTCATAACGCTGTTTCCTGTCCTCTGGATCGAAAGTGAAACCAACCCACGACAAATGAGTTCTGTCTGTTCCCTAAAGGAATAACTACAAAGTATGTGACAGCCGTACCTAGTCTCATAAATTAGGGCTTACAATACACCATTATACTTAGGATACATATGAACCACAAGTACTTCTTACATATACACATTGCTTTCAAGCGTTTTACTGAACAAGTAGTTGACAAGACATATTTAAATGTCGCAAGAACATCGCCATATTAAGTACGTTACTACATTTGGTTTTCATCATTACGAAATTACATACGTGATACTACAAAGCATCTGTATATTCTTTGACCTATTGTAGACTGCTAACGTACATTTCGCAAATGTATTATCTATAGTTTCATTTTTGCCATTAATCCATTCCTCGATTAAATATAAGTTGCCATTTCAACATTTCATCATTCATGATACATATATTTATATTTCTAACCCTGCTCGAGTCGTGAGAAGATATTTTTTCCACCAGTGCATATTATTCAACACGTACTTGCCAAAGTTTATTAAGAATGAAGTCCTCCTCAGCATAGTTCCATATGCTGACCAATTGTGCATCCTTCGAGCCACATATCTCCCTAGCGGTTACAAACTGGACAGGATGGACGTTAAATTGATAACAGAAACGCTTGTGATTTGTCCAGCCCAATGCGCACCCCTCTTTTGTCATACTCATACCTTTAATAGAAAAAACACAAGGAAATGAACGACCTGTCAACATATTCTTAATCAAAACTCAAATTCAATCAAACTTAAGAAAATTATGAACCAAAGTAACATTTACACGGAGACTTCTGAAACGTACAAGGAGAATAAGACCAGGGCCCGTATTCATGAAACCAGTTTCATGCTGAAGCATAGATTTTGTGCTTAAGCAGACTTTTTCATAATTCACCTAAATCATATAAAATAATACAAATGTCAAATATAAACATTGAATATAACTTTGACTTGAAGTCCTTTCAAAATTTGTTTAAAATCTTTGGCAAAATCAGTCTTATTTATTAATTTTTAACTTAAACAAGACATAAGGCTTGAGCACGAGATCGGTTTCATGAATACTGGTGTTCTGGAGCGAGCAGCAAACACAAGCAGTTTCATATCCACAAAGTATAGAATATTTCTCAATGAGATTAATATGACTAGCATAAACCTTTCCCATAATTTTCATTATCAACCTCCATCTTTAGAAACCCTCTGTTGCCAGTTTGTCCGTCAGGAAACAACTTCTTCCATGAAAATCATGATGACGGGAATGGGCCCTTGAACGTCGTCACCAATATATATGCATGCAAAATTGAATTAATTTGTGATCTTTAATCTTCTTTCATTTGTTTACGAGTTTATTTGATATTGACTTTTTTAACTTCAGCATAAAAGATTTCTTTTTCGGAACTCTTAGTCTTGCATTCCTTGTGTTAGTTACTAATGAACGTCCTAGGGTAGTGTCCTGTAACTGCACCACTATTAAGTGAATATCTTATGTTCCAAGCGTATAGAACAAAGCAAAGTTATTCAACCAAATTCACTAATGCAATTCATCCAGCGTTTTCATGCTTGTCACCAAACAATTTGTAGCTGAGTGGAACCAAAAATTAGCCTCTTGTCAGAACATATATATTGATATTTACACGTCCATTTACTTTTATTTACGAATTTTAGCTGACAAATAGAAACCACTTTTATGCAATAGAGTTAAAAGGAAAAGCAATTCTAAGATAAAAAGAAAATTTCACAAATACTTCACTCACCTAGACAAGCTACGAGCCTGGCAAGAACAATGGCAATTTTAACAACAGTCTCCATCTCTCTGGTGCGTGTTACTGTTGGCTATATGTCTGTAGACGTTAATGTGATACTGCACTGTCTATGAGGCTGTAATGCCAGTTAAAACCAGCGTTACCATTACAGCCCACAGCTAACCCCAAATAAATAAATTTTGATGAGTGATGTTATTTGTGGCTGACGAAGCCTTGTTTAGAATCGATAATGATGAAGAATATTGCGGTTGAATTTGGCGTCTATTCCCGTCTCGTGCTCCCGGCACCTTTCTTATCTCTGTGCACACGCCCCGTACATAGTGGTCCTTGTGGTATGGACTATGTTTTAACTATGTTTGTATCGACTAGTCAATATGTACATTATTTTAACATGTTTATAAATCATTTGATAACTCAACAATTAGATTTAAACAGTTATACGTCAAAAACTTTTGGGGCATCATTCTGTTATCGTTCTGTTTGAATGTATGACTTTATCCCTTCACATTCGTTCTTTTTACTCAATTTAAGATATCAATTTTTGGTTTAAAGAAATTTTAAATTTTAATATATCTCTTTTGTGAACATGACGAAAGGGAAAGTGTTTTCATTGGTGTTTAATATCCTAAACGTTGTAAACTAAAGTCTAAAACCTTTATTGGCCCTCGTGTTTAAAATCTAAATATCATTGTGTCTGATGCATGTTAGTTGTTCACCGTTACTGTTTTACACTCTGTAAATTCATGTCTAGTGAATTTCATATTCCTTCGTCACCATTTTACGCTTATCAACCTTCAAAGGAAATGCACAGTTCCAGAGAACCCAGTAATTTCTCATGAAGACCATTATTAATCTGTTGATTTATGTGTGAATGAATGTACAAATTCTTAAATGATTCTGAACCCTTACTTCTTATATAGAGGAATAGTTTTGCTATAAATATGAGTTTAACATTTTTAAGTTTCTTGTTCAAGACACCATGCTGAAATATTTTATACAATACTGTTGAAATATTGTTAACGAATGAAAATCGAAACTTAGATTTGATAAATTTGAAAAGATACAACCTACAAGATTAACTCATGCAGTCAAGGAAGAGACAGCTCTGCTCAAATATGCTCCGTAAATGTTATTGAAAAAATTCGTTCAAAATGACCGCTTGTACATTTGCTGGCTTCCCGTCCTTGTGATAAAATCAAGATCCCCTGCTGACAGACACAATCTTCAATTTGATAAGTTCCAAATTACCTCAAACATGATGTTATAAAAGATATCACTTTATTAGTGTCATTGTTATTTATATGCTGTCTGAGATGTATAAAGCAATTGACTTCTTACCATCGATTGTTTCCATCCAGTCAATATTAACTATATATCATTGTTTGCAATGCTATTTCCAGTGTTCTTGTGAAATAACACTGCCTTATCCCGATTCTGAAATTGCTTTGTTGGTTACATATGTCGCTACTCTAACTACTCGTTCAGATCAGAACAAAACACGCTTTGTCTCCATGGCATATACAACACCTATCGGCTTCCCATTTACATCGAGTTATAAGTATGGTTACAAGCCGGTGTCAAAAACTGCGTCGTCCTATCATTTCTTCAAAATGGCCAGTGTTTAAACCAATTCAAATACTTTATGTTGACAACACCAATAAAAAGGAGGGCAATATAAAAAACAAGACAAATGTACACGTAGATTTTAGGGGGAAAATACCAGGTGTTCACTAGTGTAAGCGTCTTCTGCTTTATCAGCGACAGCCACCATACAGTTAGATTAGATCTCTGTTTCAAATTATAATAATAATATCTCGTCAGTTTGACATGGATTGCATAAGCCCGATTTGAGATTTTGATACCCACCATTATTAGACGTTCTCATCAAAATTCTTCCTTTTCATGAAAAACATTTTTTTTATGTCACACTTTTACAGCCTATTGTGCCAGACGAAACATTTAGTTGAGGCTTTCAACTGATACAAGTGAAGCTAAGTAAGTAAAATGTAATCTGTTTTTACTGTTTTACAGAACACAGCGAACTAATTCAGCACTTGTTGACATCCACAGCTCGTGTGTAGTTAGAAATAGATATCGCGATAAACCGACACCGGGCTGTGATTTCTTATTTCCCTCGGGAACGAAATAGACAAATATTGATAATCGATGATGAGGAATGAAACAGAATGATATGTCTTAATCAAAAGAGCGACAAGGGAGTGAAGTATTCCGGGAGAGCAGTCTATCGACTCCGGCTAATATTATAGAACCGGCACGATCAACACCGGAAAGGGTAGACATAAAACGTGTGACCCGAGACGTTACAGTCAAGGCAGGCGTAAGTCTTCTCCCTGAAGTATAATAAGTTGCAACTATAATGTTGATCTATGGAAATGTATACATATTTCTATTGTGTACAAAAAAAGTAATTTGAACATCAAATGTACGTATAGAAATAACATTCTAAATCTTTGTTGTAACATGTCTCATTAGCGTTCAGAAAAAATTAAGTTAGCTCCCGTGGACAGAAAACAACCAAGCTCTTTCAGAACTACATTGATGTTGGTAATCAAACGTCACTTTAAGGGAAACTCCTTCCCCAGCTCACAAATCAATATTTGGTGCTAATTCAGCGGATTTATTGTTCAAATGTTAACGGCCATTTTACGACCGCTCGTAACCGACATTTTTTTATTGTGATATTTACATGATTCCACATCATCCAGAAGTTTGACTGACGAACCACGTGGTGCTATCGCGAACATACAACCAGGTCTATCGATGACCAAGAAAATAATAGGACAATGGAAAATTCTATAAACATAGTCCACTGTGGTCTCTTCATGCAAATGTCGTAAAGATGCTTTTTCTCCCTTTATCAAGAGTGGATTTCTTCTGTGACTCGATGTTTCCCATTCTAGGAACACGATAATGCTTCCATGAAAAAGGACATAAAAAGAAATCCGTTTTACTTTTTCATTGTCTTATCATTATAGCTGACATAATTAATCAACATATGAAACATCCAAATAAACTTATTACAGAATTTCATCGGCTCTCCGAATATGTGATATATAAAACTTTTTTAAGATGGAAATTCGTGTAGACCTCCTAGTATTTCCCATTTTGTCTGTGAATCTCGATTTGGATTTTAAAAGTTGATTTTAAAGAGGAATTCCGCACAAGTTCGGATTTCATAGGATGCTTTTGATGAAAACTGTACACACTCATCTATTATGCTGTTATGGAACTCGAACCCATGTTATTTATAGGCTGAACAGAAAATGAAATATTTGTGTAAATTAGAAAATCAACAGAAAATAAGTCTAATGAAGAAATAAAATTGTAACCCTAGCAGAAACTTTAGTGAACAGCACACTTGTGTATTTACTCAATACTCTGCATGAAATTTGTGACCCAGTGACCTTCAGTTCCGGATTTCCCGATGAACTATATTTAGAAGGTTTGTCTGGGAATATTCCCACTAATTTGGCCTATCCAAACTGACCACGACAGAAGTATTTTGATACTAAAAATATTGTTAAAAGTCATTTGAAACAGTTCTTGAAAGGTATAGAACAGACAGAAATTGTTCAACTTGGGTAGAATAACTCTTTAACACAGTTGAGATTTATTCTTCGTTGACATGTTTTGGCTCCTAAACTGTATTTTGTTTATTTTTAATTTTTTTGTTCTTACACATTTCCTCAGCATGTAAGAATTCATTATTCATTTATTTATTTATGTCGTCAAATGTGTAAATACATTGCAAATTGCAACACAGGGGGAATAACTCTTATAAAAAAATATATAAAGTTACCAGACTATGAGAGTGCTGATATCGTGAATTTTAGCATGAACAGCTTTATACAATGTTGCACAGGCTGGAATACCAAATTGTCAGAACTTTAGGTCATGATAATCGCCATGAGATGTGTTTGAAGAAGATAAGCTTATAGACATATATCTGTGCTCTGAGAAGTAAAATCAGTTCAAATATTAAACTTGTGATGATAATTGTTTTGAAAGGTCAGATTTGAAAACGTAATTTAAAAGCAAAAAAATCAATATGTTGCTACACCTTTTCTTTCGATAGAAGCATCAGAATGTGTAACAGGAAATAATTCATTTTCAGATATTATTCTTAAGTTTTTGCTGAATAACAGATATTCTTTCATATTTCCGTGGCAACCCTTTTTAAAAATAAATCTTAGTCTTTCATTAATTTTAAAATGATGCTTGAATATCTAGAAACAAAATAATCATTTACTCGACCATCTTCTAGTATCTTACGTTTTTAAAACTTAATGCGCTGATTCAGAAATTTTCGAGCATTTTTAATCGAAAGTGAAGTGTCGCTGTGCTTTAATCTTTACAATTTCCACCCAAATAGTAAGTGCTTCCAACACCAAGAAATAAACAGAAATCGACAGAAATTGCTAAGACAAATATAGTTTATATGCTTACATGAATTTGGTTAAAGTCGAAAGAAGGATGGGCATGAAGGACAGTAATGAACGTTCTCTTAAAACTTCAGGAACTCGTAATAGCAACTACGTGTATCATGTAGGGGATGTGACAGTCCCTTGCTGGTACAAAGTGGATAATAAGTATTAATCTAGCATCCATGTCCTTGTTATTGAAGAGTGAATCGTCTGCCAGTACGGTATTGTACATCCGCAGATTCTATTTTTAGAATTTAATAGTCTGTCAGTAATTGTCCTGTTAGGGGCGGCACGTGCTCTGTACTGATAATACACAATACAGCTAATACTCGTGGTGTACTGAAGCCAGGGCATAGTGTGGCATAACGTGATGTCATCACTTAATTTAATTAATACGGGATCTTTTTATAAATGGTATATGTTATCAAGAATTACAATGTATTAGTGTTATCACAATTATAAAAAATATTAAGCTAATCAAAATAGGGGACATTCAACTGTTGGGATTGGTAGGGTTGGGCTGGAAGAGTAAAGACGTTTAAGCCGACCTGTAAAGATGGGGACAAGGGTATGCATGTGTGGTTAGAAATGAGGGAATGAGAACGTGCAGGAGCTGGATGAAAGAGGCGTGGAAAGATAATTATGGGTGTTAGAGAGTTTCCTTGGTATATTGGAAGAAAGATATGCAAGTGCGGAGAGGTGTTTTGAAATTAAAATGTCATCGTTCGAAAAAGATTGGTAGGAGATGGCGGAAGACTAAGGAGGGCAATTGTAAATAGGGTTATAAGGAACGGAGGATTTGTAATTGTAGGCAGGGTTGTATGAAAGACAGACATAGGTAAATAAAGTTTGGTAATAGATCGGTAGGCTGGTTCAGGATAAAGGACGATACGGTCGAAACGGAGTCAGGTATAGCTAGGAATTGTAGGATGGGGAACAAAAGATATCATAGAAAGGCGTCCGTAGATATTAGACAGGTAGACTAATTTGTAATCAAGAAAGGTGATACCATAAAGGCGTGGAAAGGCAGGTATGCAAATAGGTAAGGAAAGTGATATTATAAGGATGTAGATAGGCAGGTAATATTATATGTAATCAATTAAAGTGATAATATAAGGACGTAGATAGATAGGTAGAGTTTGATAGAAAATGATGTCATAGGCGGTATTGGTCTGTAGTTTTGGTGATAGTAGCAATGAATCAGCTGGGTCGGAGAGGATAGATATTGTAGTGGAAGAGAATAGTCAATATGGAAAATAGAGGCATAGGCTGACAGAGATGGAGGGCTGGGCAACTAGGGAATAGTGAGAGAGGAGGGTTAAAGCATGTAACAAATTTTGCCTCTTACTTTCAATATAGTTATATGATGATTTAGCCTGTAAGTTGACAACGTCTACCTGTCCACTTTGTGACGAATCGATTATGACAGCATTGTTATCATATATTCGCGAATAGACCTACATAGATTTGGTCATTATCTGTTAACTAATCTGTGGACAGCATGGGTCTACAGACATTACGTCATTCGCCGTGTTGGTGTTTGGTAAAAAGTCGATAAGGATGTTCTGTGTACGAATATACATAGTAAGATAACACTTCTATAATCTTCTATTTTCAGTTTACCTAAGTAAATTTATGTCAGATTTCTTTGTGTCTTTGTCACTAAATAATAAGGTCAAAAGTCAGGATGACAATTAGCTTATCCTATTTCAAAGTAAACCAACATGTGATATATTTCTCTAGTGACGCGAAACAACTCAAAGTTCAAGAGGATAAAACGCTTGCTTGTCAATATCCCCAACGTAACGGACAGCTGTTCATTTCATCAGTCAGGCGCGTCAGACGCAGATCTCTCCAATCGATACGAGTTCCGGAGAGAAATATCAATCTGGTCGGAAATCAGATTTTATCGATAGCTGACTTCGAGAAGGTAAGCATGCTGTTTGTTACATTGTTATATACAGTTTTCATGGTAATTACTAGCCAGATTTTATATTATTACCTTTCCGGGTCTTTTTCAGAGCGCTATTTTATACAAGGAGATTTGAAGTTGTGCTATTTATGTTTCAGTACCCGAAATTTAATTTGTTGCTCATAAAAAAATCAATAGATCTTTGAGGATGTCATACTTATTCACTGTGTCTAGCATCTATAAATTGCTTGCATGGAAATAATCAGAGTATTGCTTTCAAATTAAGCGATATTTTTGCTGAAATCAACTGGGATAATTCCGTCTCAACAGGTTTTGTGAACAATTTGAAATATCTTAAATACTTAAAATCTAAGCTTATATAACGTTCATAAATATACAATATTTACATATCAGCGTACTCTGTAATGGTTATTGTGTGCTGAACATATGTGACCTCTTGTCCAACACTTAGGTGTAGTTGAACGTCATAAAGAAACTTTAATCTTGATAGTTCACTGTTACCAAGGATGGGACGATTTAGAGTTCTGTGACAACTAACAAATTTAACGTTCTTTTTCCCCAGAATGTTTGGTGAAGTAAAGGTGTCTTTCCTGTAATTTGACCAGATGGACTACCAAACAGCATTTAATATACTTGACGGTTGTCCAAGCATCCATCAGATTTTGATTTCGAACAGAGATGGAGAGCGTTTGAAAGCGTCGGAGAGTTGGGAGGAAAATTCAGGCATTGTGAAGACAATAACAAATATTGTTTATAATAGCGGACATACTTCCTTGTTTAATCTGTCCCTACGTTGTGGTCTATTCTCGTGTGTGAAGGGGTGTGCTTCTGTACTGGGAAAAGACCACGAAACAGGGCGGATTGTAGTGATATTTCACCACGAGGACATTATTGTGACTCTTGTTGGAGCCGAAGAGCCACAGAAGTCTTACTTAAAACATGTTAAACACGCGCTTGGAATCAATATGAACGCCAACAATGACAATGGGGACCTTGAGGCTGTATTGCTATTAGACTCCAGTAATCGATATCGTGGTTAGTTTCCGTGTTTAAGTTTCCATGGAAATGGTATTGTAACGGATCGAGGAAATGGTTTCAAACCTATATGCGACTCGTGCTTACTGTAAATGTGTGCATTGGAGCGAATCAAACACAACGTTAGAAAATCAATAGTTTAGATCATCGCTGAATTTAACATCGATTTTACAAGTTTAGATTTGCTTGTTTTACCAGATGGACGGTCCCCAAAAAGGGGTTTATGTAAAAACTTCATCATCCATGTCTATTTTTGTTCACATGCTAATTCCCTTTGTTTCTCATCGTGTGATTTTTTTTAGTTATTAGATTCGTTTTATAATAAATTATCATTGAGTCACAAAAGAGTCGTAATTTGAGATTTATGTCTTATTGTTACATGATATTCAGTAGTCAGAATATTGAAACTTGGAGACAAATTACTGTATATTTATATTATCACAACGTGCCTGTTGTACACATGGCTGTAATCCTGAATAATAAATGAAAAGAGTACTGTGTAAAGCGGGAGTTGAACAGCTGTGTCAGATTGTCACAATATTACCAAACCTGTTGAACTTATTGTTTGCAATAAATACACACAGGGAAGGAAATGCTTTATTAAATTATATATCTCACAAATATGGCACATTTTAACAAGATCGCTAGAATATTGATGTTACTTTATAAGAATAGAATATCTGCGCAGTTTCGTTTAATCGTACCTGACATCATACTGAGACCAATGTAGTTTATCGTTACGAAATAGAAAGCTTCATTTGAATGATTTATAACATCGATTTATGAGATCGATAAAATTGAAAGTTACTTGTAATGTGTTGTCCGTCGCCGCAATAAGCCAGCTGGCGTCTTCATATTTTACCAATTTGATAAAGTATATTGTTAGGGATGGAGTTCGGTAACTTTTTTTGTTGTCTTGAATGAATTGCGAAATATTTTAAATCAATCGTACTATTATAAACTTTTGTAAATGTCATAATGCACATTTAAGATGAGTAAGGAATTATCTTTGTACGAATATATTAACTGTGACGTTGTCGAGACTTTATATATTAATTAAGTGATGCCGTAAAAATGTCATTGACAATAATGCTATAAAGAGAAGTTTATAAGTTTATAATCAAAAACACAATTCACAATAAACATAACTGACACGTAGAGTTAAAATTCTAAAGAGTTTGTTTCGACGTATAACAATATATCCCCCTTCAATGTCATAGAAAAAATACGTCATAGTATCAAAATTAATACATTATAGAGAAATTTAACAGTAAGATTGCCACCTTAGAAAACACAAGTTCACATCAGTGTCACAAAGACTTCCAAGTGTGAAAGAAATCGGTTGAAAACAGAGGGAGAAGAAGAACCCATGGCATATACCAAACCTGTCGAGTCTAGATAATCTGGTGATACATGTTTTCATGGTAAAGCCTGCTGTGAACAAATAAAGGGCGATAACTGTTCAAAATACTAGTTAAACTATAAATGCCGTCAGGGAAACTTGATTTCATATCATAATTATTAAGTCCATCCATTTTCAAGGAATTGAGTTTTGAAACTAAGGATGGTCTCCGGATAATGCTGGAAAAAAGGTTAATAACTCTTCCTAACTTGTTTTAATTAAAATTGTTCAGGAAAAAACAACACTTCCTATTCTACATAGTGATAAAGCCAAATTAACTCTGATAAGACCGATCGAAAAACTGTGGAAGATTTTCTGACAAAGATTACTAGTAGGATTATAAAAAAATAAGGGTCAGCTTAACTTTTCTGGTCGATGTTTTAAATAAATGACAACACATTTTGTTTTTGTTTTTAATAACAGGAAATGCTCTGCACACTTCAAGTTACATCCGGAGACTACTGGATAATCGTATCTACTTGAAGCTTGGTGTCTACTGATAATTTCATTGTTACAAATCTGTGAAATGATTAGGGAAGGAAATGTATAGAAACACTCTGTGAATCATTTAATTCGTGCACCATTCCGGAGATGTCAAACGAGGCTTACTTTTATCAAAACAACACATTATTATCCTCTGTTAATATTTAAGCCTGAACAACATTTTTTTTATAATAGGATTAAACAGGATCACACTTCATATAGACACGGAATTTAAAAAAAGCAGGAAAAAATCCGATGAGGAAGCCAAAATTCCTATCAGTTAATTCCCCCCTGTACGACATCCCTTACCTAGGGGGCTGACGTTAGAACTGGATTTGCTGTTGGAGATGGAGGGATCGAGTAACGAATCCGTAGCGGATTGGAGATTCGAATAACAAATCCGTTACAACGGATATGAGATTGGAGATATGAATAACGAATCCGCTGCGGGATTGGAGAATCAAAAATTATTTATATAAATTACAATATTTAAATTTTTTTTTTAACTTTTTCTCTATGTATCATCTATAATCCTTTAATAAAATTTATACCAGTAATATTTTGGGGATTCGAATAACGAGCGGATTGGTGATTCCGGCTCTGGTTTCGTATTTTAAATCTTGAATCTCCAATAATGAATCCGCTATCTTCAGTCCCCTCCTTACAGGTACCAACACGATGTACGTGGCAAACTTGTCGCCTACATAAGTCGCCTGTGATTGTGGTGTCTAGTATACACTGGTCTACAATATAATGTGTCTCCTACACAATAAGTCCACCGCTGATGTACATATATGTCGTATATGAGACACTTCATCAGTGTTCAAAGCAAACGTGTACCTATCTAGTTTATCTCTTCTAGTTTATAGGCTTATTACATGTCTAATCATTTTTCGATGTCTGGGAAAGTCATCAAGAAAAAAATATCAAAATAAAATCATACATGAGGCATTGTGTTAGAATCGCCATGATGTTATCAGGCGTTATAAATACGAGGAGAAAAGTAGAGAATATATATTCAAAATCGACAGTGCTAAAAGTGGACAGATTTTCAATATTTCAAATTTCTGCTTTTTTAATCAACCTGTTTTATCATTTGATAATCACATTTGTCTGCAGGATTCACTGTTATTTACATAGCCTGCAGCACGCCACCTGGTGACGATAAAGTAATGCAACAGTTTCACCAGATGTCGCTGTTCTCAAACTCATTACACTAGATGAGCCTCGCGTCACACCAAATATAGTATAAAGGAAAGTTGATAGAGGGAGAACATACGTAACTCCGAGATAGTTGATGTGATAATTAATTAAATACCACTGATCTGATATAAACTCTTGCAGCACACTAAGATATAGTTGAATTACCGGGAAAACGTTACTTCAGGTTTTTATGTTACAAAGAATTTAAGCTATACTCCACTATGTATACTGTAAGCGATGTATATGGTGTGTGTTAAACATAAACAGCATCACAGAAAAGGTGTCAAAGATGGATGTATTAACCTTTACATTACAACAAGGTATCATTGAATCAGTCATTCTGTATCAGAATCCATCTCTATAAGCGGAAAATTTCATGTTATTTCTACAATAAATACAAAATCGGCTTTTAATCATGTTTATGATCCAGCCTCAAACACAGATAAGTGTTATTAATTCACAGGAATGTGAAACATATTTAAAATGTCGAAAAATATCATAACGTCCAAAGATGTGTCATTTTAGCTTTATCATCGTAAATCTGCAATTCGTCATGTAATTGCCTCGACATGTAACAATCTGGTATATAATTATATTTAATATACAGTGTACCAAACAGCTGGTTCAACCTGAATTGTTGTCACACAAATGCCATATTTTCATCACCCAAATTGTTTTTAAAAATACCAAGAGTAGACAGAAACTCATCACCAATGTGACTCGCCACGGACATTTCTGTCAATAAATATTTCTCAATTTGATTGCTTTTGATGGCCTTCATGCGCGTGTAAATAATGGTTAAGTCACATGGCGAGTACAAGAACGGACCACTACAGACAGACGGAACGATGTCTCCGGGAGCTATGATGTGTAACATCTGTATGTTAATGAGCTTGTCATAATGAATCGTAGCATTAACACAAATATATATTAATCATTATTATATTAATTCAACAAATACGACAAACCTATTTTAATGTAATGGTAAAGTCGTAGTCGTGTGTAATGTAATGATACAGACATAGTCGTGTGTAGTGTAATGATACAGACATAGTCGTGTGTAGTGTAATGGTACAGACATAGTCGTGTGTAGTGTAATGGTACAGACATAGTCGTGTGTAGTGTAATGGTACAGACAAAGCCGTGTGTAGTGTAATGGTACAGACATATTCGTTTGTAGTGTAATGATACAGACATAGTCGTGTGGAGTGTAATAGTACAAACATAGCCTTGTGTAGTGTAATGGTACAGACACAGTCGTGTGTAGTGTAATGGCACAGACATAGTCGTGTGTAGTGTAATGGTACAGACATAGCCGTGTGTAGTGTAATGGTACAGACATAGCCTTGTGTAGTGTAATGGTACAGACATAGTCGTGTGTAGTGTAATGGTAAAGTCGTAGTCGTGTGTAGTGTAATGATACAGACATAGTCGTGTGTAGTGTAATGGTACAGACATAGTTATGTGTAGTGTAATGGTACAGACATAGTGTGTAATGGTACAGACAGACATAGTCGTGTGGAGTGTAATGGTACAGACATAGTCGTGTGTAGTGTAATGGCACAGACATAGTCGTGTGTAGTGTAATGGTACAGACATAGCCGTGTGTAGTGTAATGGTACAGACACAGTTGTGTGTAGTGTAATGGTACAGACACAGCGATGTGTAGTGTAATGGTAAAGTCGTAGTCGTGTGTAATGTAATGATACAGACATAGTCGTGTGTAGTGTAATGATACAGACATAGTCGTGTGTAGTGTAATGGTACAGACATAGTCGTGTGTAGTGTAATGGTACAGACATAGTCTTGTGTAGTGTAATGGTACAGACAAAGTAGTGTGTAGTGTAATGGTACAGACATAGTCTTGTGTAGTGTAATGGTACAGACATAGCCGTGTGTAGTGTAATGGTACAGACATAGTCGTGTGTAGTGTAATGGCACAGACATAGTCGTGTGTAGTGTAATGGTACAAACATTGTCGTGTGTAGTTTAATGGTACAGACATAGCCGTGTGTAGTGTAATGGTACAGACATAGTCGTGTGTAGTGTAATGGTACAGACATAGTCGTGTGTAGTGTAATGGTACAGACATAGTCGTGTGTAGTGTAATGGTACAGACATAGTCGTGTGTAGTGTAATGGTACAGACATAGTCGTGTGTAGTGTAATGGTACAGACATAGTCGTGTGTAGTGTAAGGTATATACATAGTCGTGTGTAGTGTAATGGTACAGAAATAGCCGTGTGAAGTGTAATGGTACAGACATAGTCGTGTGTAGTGTAATGGTACAGACATAGTCGTGTGTAGTGTAATGGTACAGACACAGTCGTGTGTAGTGTAATGGCACATAGTCGTGTGTAGTGTAATGGTACAGACATAGTCGTGTGTAGTGTAATGGTACAGACATAGTCGTGTGTAGTGTAATGGCACAGACATAGTCGTGTGTAGTGTAATGGTACAGACATAGCCGTGTGT
Source organism: Ylistrum balloti (assembly GCF_031769215.1). Classification (NCBI taxonomy): domain Eukaryota; kingdom Metazoa; phylum Mollusca; class Bivalvia; order Pectinida; family Pectinidae; genus Ylistrum; species Ylistrum balloti. The sequence continues at coordinate 52,515 of NW_026782472.1, read as the reverse complement.
AGTGTAATGGTACAGACATAGCCGTGTGTAGTATAATGATACAGACATAGTCTTGTGTAGTGTAAAGACATAGACATGGTCGTGTGTAGTGTAATGGTACAGACATAGTCTTGTGTAGTGTAATGGTACAGACAAAGTCGTGTGTAGTGTAATGATACAGACATAGTCGTGTGTAGTGTAATGGTACAGACATACCTGTGTGTAGTGTAATGGTACAGACACAGTTGTGTGTAGTGTAATGGTACAGATACAGCGATGTGTAGTGTAATGGTACACAGTAGACATAGTCGTGTGTAGTGTAATGGTACAGACATAGTCGTGTGTAGTGTAATGGTACAGACATAGTCGTGTGTAGTGTAATGGTACAGACATAGTCGTGTGTAGTGTAATGGTACAGACAAAGTCGTGTGTAGTGTAATGGTACAGACATAGTGTAGTGTAATGGTACAGACATGTCGTGTGTAGTGTGAGTGTAGTGTAATGGTACAGACATAGTCTTGTGTAGTGTAATGGTACAGACAAAGTCGTGTGTAGTGTAATGATACAGACATAGTCGTGTTTAGTGTAATGGTACAGAAATAGCCGTGTGAAGTGTAATGGTACAGACATAGTCGTGTGTAATGTAATGATACAGACATAGTCGTGTGTAGTGTAATGATACAGACATAGTCGTGTGTAGTGTAATGGTACAGACATAGTCGTGTGTAGTGTAATGGCACAGACATAGTCGTGTGTAGTGTAATGGTACAGACATAGTCGTGTGTAGTGTAATGGTACAGACATAGCCGTGTGTAGTGTAATGGTACAGACATAGTCGTGTGTAGTGTAAAGACATAGACATGATCGTGTGTAGTTTAATGGTACAGACATAGCCGTGTGCAGTGTAATGGTACAGACATAGTCGTGTGTAGTGTAATGGTACAGATATAGTCGTGTGTAGTGTAATGGTACAGACATAGCCGAGTGTAGTGTAATGGTACAGACATAGTCTTGTGTAGTGTAGTGTAATGGTACAGACATAGTCGTGTGTAGTGTAATGGTACAGACATAGCCGTGTGTAGTGTAATGGTACAGACATAGCCGAGTGTAGTGTAATGGTACAGACATAGTCTTGTGTAGTGTAATGGTACAGACAAAGTCGTGTGTAGTGTAATGGTACAGACATAGTCGTGTGTAGTGTAATGGTACAGACATAGCCGTGTGTAGTGTAATGGTACAGACATAGTCGTGTGTAGTGTAATGGTACAGACATAGCCGTGTGTAGTGTAATGGTACAGACATAGCCGTGTGTAGTGTAATGGTACAGACATATTCGTGTGTAGTGTAATGATACAGACATAGTCGTGTGTAGTGTAATGGTACAGACATAGTCGTGTGTAGTGTAATGGCACAGACATAGTCGTGTGTAGTGTAATGGTACAGACATAGCCGTGTGTAGTGTAATGGTAGACACTGATGTAGTGTGTGTAGTGTAAATATAGACACTATGTAGGACGTGTACTATAACACTGATGTAGGACTACCGTCTGTACTATAGACACTACCGTCTATATTTGGATAAACTTCATTGTGATTACCTACCCGAATTCATTTTCCTTTTTACATCCGGTCACATTTAGGTTGAATCAGGAGATAACACGCCATACCTATTTTACGATACATTTCACAAAACTTAAATAGAATGGAAACAGTTATATCCTTGAAATATACTTATAGATTATATATATATTGTTTACATAGCGTGTGCACGTCTAATGCTTTAGAAATATACTTATAGGTGATATATATATTGTTTACATAGCGTGTGCACGTCTAATGCTTTAGAAATATACTTATAGATGATATATATATTGTTTACATAGCGTGTGCACGTCTAATGCTTTAGAAATATACTTATAGGTGATATATATATCGTTTACATAGCGTGTGCACGTCTAATGCTTTAGAAATATACTTATAGGTGATATATATATTGTTTACATAGCGTGTGTATGTTTAGTACTTTAGAAATAAAATACATTAATGAATTTGTTTTCACAAAAACATGGCAACAATGTGATAAGCTATATGTTATATAAGTCAGCGACCACATAAACTGAAAATGTTGCATACCATATTTGTCATTCAATATGTCCGAGGAGCTAACATGTTACTGATTATGGCTAAAATCATAGGACAATGGATGAACATTGGTTTATTGTATTACGGAGCAGCTTTTTAGTGGGCTTATTATCAGGCATGGGCTTATTGCCAAATAGATTTGGCAAGTATTGCAGCTGAAAGACGTTGGTGACTGATGAGTGACCACAGCAAACTTCAGATAGTCCTAGCTGAATGACTGTTCGTCGCGTCAAATCTTATGATTAAATTGATTAAGTGATAAGAAAGAACAATTACTAAGTTAAACAATATTTAATTAGTCTTAATAAAGCATGTTACAGGGACTGAACAGGTTTCACATTACATGGTAGTGTAGATAACTAATAGTGTTGCATGTTAATTGTTGTACTTATATACACTTGGCCATTAGTTAGGAACCATATCTTCGATTGGGTTTCATTTTGTTTTTTGTATCTAAAAATTCCACTCAACATGATATACATGTATAGGAATGTTTTTAAGCATCTGACGAAAATTTACATAACCAGAAGTGCTGTACCATTTTTCAAAAAGCTGAGGTCAAAAGACATTCCCAAAGTCCAGAGAAAAACTGACTTTCAACTTCTATAATGAATGGATACGTGATCAAATCATGTCACTTTATTACGATCGTTAATTTATCAACGAGTTCTGTTGGAAATGACGGAAATGTCATTATCGGGCATAGCTACCACGCTTCTGGAACATTACTTATGCCTATCGTCTTATATCATTGACCAGACGCCGAAGCTGGTTCTGAGGAACTCTTTGCCACTCATGGATCAAGGCAGTCCTTGATTCCCCAGTTGTTTGGACTTTTGATCCCGTGTATTTACTTTTTGTCTGAGACAGTACCATCCATGCTTAATTAGGTTCATGTCTGGTGACATTGCAAGCCATACAAGCGTCTCTGACACTTCTTGTTGAAGATATTCTACACTATAGGCGGGCTCTGTGTGGGTTTGGCATTATCATCAATAATGAGAGGCCATTTTGTCAATAGATGGGCATCGAACTTCGGAACAACTACGGTCAAAGAATCTGATCAAGCACATGCATGCGAAGCTTACAGTTTAGAGAAAAAAACATCCCAAAAAGTTAAACCACCACTAAATGCTATGTTGCCCAGCATGTGATGCTAATGGTAGGCAGTACATTTTTCTCGGTCTCCAAACACGGACTCTGCCGTCAGTCAGACTATGTAAGTGGACTCCTCGTCAAGACCTAATATTCCATGCCTGGTGATCACGAGCTTCATGTCTACTTGCTCGCTTTTGCCTCCCAGTCAACAGAAGACGTGTTACTGGTTGGCGAAAGCTATGTCGCATAATGCTCAAACATCTGTTGACAGTACGCTGGCAAACGCGAACATTCACGTTCCTTTGTCCTCCAAACCTTTTGATAGTAAATGGGACTCGCCTCGCATGTCAACACAAAAGTCTACCTTCTCTATCAGAAATTAGAGGTCTCTGGTATTTTAGCATAGTGGATTAGATGGTCGTGTGTAATGTTTTAGAAAGAGTTGTGTGTATGGTAATATTATAAACACAGGCGTGTGTAGTGGGATGATAGAGACATGACCGTGTGTAATGTTATAGACATGGCCGTGTGTAATGTTATAGTGGCCGTGTGTAATGTTATAGACATGTGTAATGTTATAGACATGGCCGTGTGTAATGCTATAGACATGACTGTGTGTAATGTTATAAACATGACCGTGTGTAATGTTATAGACATGGCCGTGTGTAATGTTATAGACATGGCCGTGTGTAATGTTATAGACATGGCCGTGTGTAATGTTATAGACATGGCCGTGTGTAATGTTAAAAAGGACCGTGTGTAATGTTATAGACATGACCGTGTGTAATGTTATAGACATGACTGTGTGTAATGTTATAAACATGACCGTGTGTAATGTTATAGACATGGCCGTGTGTAATGTTATAGGCCTGTGTGTAATGTTATAGACATGACCGTGTGTAATGTTATAGACATGGCCGTGTGTAATGTTATAGACATGGCCGTGTGTAATGTTAAAAAGGACCGTGTGTAATGTTATAGACATGACCGTGTGTAATGTTATAGACATGGCCGTGTGTAATGTTATAGACATGGCCATGTGTAATGTTATAGACAAGGCCGTGTGTAATGTTATAGACATGGCCGTGTGTAATATTATAGACATGACTGTGTGTAATGTTATAGGCATGGCAGTGTGTAATGTTATAGACATGACCGTGTGTAATGTTATAGACATGGCCGTGTGTAATGTTATAGACATGAACGTGTGTAATGTTATAGGACTGTGTGTAATGTTATAGACATGGCCGTGTGTAATGTTATATATAAGTAAGTAATGCTATAGACAGAGCTGAATACACATATACATCTGTGGACAATGCTGTGCTTGGCATTATCTTCTAGACAGAACCATGTGCTGTGTATTGTTATGAATAGTCAGCTCTACAATACAATCATATCCTGTCTGTGCTGTGCTTCATTAACAATAACTATCAAATGTCATAATGATGTTTAAAACGTTATGCTGTCTACGATATCAATTTCTACATGTAATTCTAGACATAATGGTCCATTTTATTTCCTGCTGATTTATGTAACATATTATAAAATGTGTAGAAATCTCATGTGGACACTTGTTTAGATGTATCATATTTTAGACTGATCTTCAAACGTCATTCGTGCGATATATGTAGGAATTAAGAGCAAACTTCCAAAGCTTCAGTGCAAGTGAAATCCTTGGTTTGCATCTTAAATTTGAAAAAGAATTTAAATTTTACCAAAATAAAATAATTTGGGTTATAACAGGGAAAACATCTCAGGTGTCAAATCCAACATGATGGCAGGCAGTTATATTGAAAGCTTGGATCAAACTCATCAGTAAAACACCAAAGTTTAGTTACATTTAGATAATGACTCCAGTCCTGCTCTTAATACACACTTCATTGTAGTAATTTAAGCCCTTCTTAACTCGGAACAATACACATACATTTTGATATTCATTTCCGACAATTTTCAATTACAGGCATCACTGAAAATTCCGATGAGGACAATGCCAATGTTGCTGTTTACTTGATTTTCAGTTGATTGTACAGTTCTAAGTTTAAAACATAGCTGTGATGCTATCCAATGTTATTGTTAGTACATTTATTTCCCTATACACCAATTTCTTCCTGTTTTCAAAGAAACATTAGATCATTTTAGTAGATTGTATGTCCTCTTAAAAGTTCAACAAACAGGTCAAAAAGTAGAAGATTCCTGAAAAAGTTTCATGTTTTATTTTCACAAAATTAGAGACACAGAGAAAGTTGTCAATTTGAATTTATTCATTAATTGATATGTAGAAAACTAAATGATTTATGTAACCTGTATTGGGTAGCAGGACAAATGATTACAACAGTGTAATCAGCCACTATCTGCTAATATGAAATATCTCGACATCTAATTACTTATTGGCAAGGATATGAGCACCTGTTCAGGTATGTTTCATTCACTAATATTACAAGCACCTGTTAATACATGTATATACATTGTATAACTTATATATCAATATCTATCATGTAAACAGTTTCATTCATTCATAGTATCATAACACAAAATAATGCAAGGAATTGTCCTTTCCACAATAGATAACCTAACCTGAACCCTTCATCACAATCATACCAGTAAAAATGTCAACAATAAATTAGCAGAGAGGAGTCTCTCTTTGAAAAACTGATGAGGAAACACTAATGCCTGTAGTTATTATCAGCATATACAGAAAAATGATCTGACCAAAAAAATACCTAAGCCAAAGAATTCTTGCATTTTTAAAATTGAAGAATAGATTGACCTGAGTTACAAGTAGAAAAAAATTAACAAAAGTCAGGATAGACTTGGTTCATTTGGTAGCAGAAGAAATGATAAGCTGGTCTTGTCATTGTATTCACTAACTAAACTATATAATTTGTTCCTAATATGGCAACACTAGGTGCAAACACTTTAAATTGATACAAAATTCAATGTATATCCAGTCATAACCAGGACTTTCAGAGATCAATAATGTAGACAGAGACAGAGACAGAGGATCACTGTATGGACAAAGAGCTCTGTGAAACTGGAATTTACTCTCAAACGGACAGGAAATATCTATCAATATGAAAACTTCATACAGCAGGTCTAGTGTGCTTCCAACTTTACTATCTGAAAACTGTGAAAAAAAATAATGCTGCAATTTAAAAATTTAAAGAAAATGTATTTGATTATCAAGCTATATTTCAAAACACTGCCAGGCATCATTCTATATACTGCTTTTTAAATCAAAACTGCATGTAATTTGCCAAATTTTAAAACTCTTAATAAAGATAAGCCTGAAGGACTAACCAAAGTTCCTGAATGGGTGACCATTTTTCAAATATTCAGAATTCCTCCTACAATTCTGCAGTAGTAGTCTAAACATTTTATGACTGACTGAAAGATGAGCATTTATAAAAAGCAGCATCAATGTACATACCAACATGAACTAGCATGCTGCAGATTACATGACAGGGGTCACACAGAATCTCACTCAAGTATCATCTACTGTCCCAAGGCTTTTTCCAGGGGCTTTGTGGCGTCAAACATATATAGTTTACCCCTTAAAATTTCCTTCCCAGTTGATCAATTTTCATCCAAAAAAAAAAGAGATAAAAATGCCCTTTCCCATTTGCCCTGTGTCTATACACATTCTCTTGTAATTGTTCAAAGTTCAGGTCTAAAATGTGTTAGTTTTTGAGGTTACACTTGACAATTATCCAACACAATGCTTTAAAATGATATGCAGTACCTTGTTGTTATGTGTAATCCAGTGAAGCCATCATGAAGAATACAATTTTAACAGTAATTTGCTGCATAAAAACTAAAATGATTATTTTCACTGCATTTAAAGTGTTTAAGTAACCAAGAACATTGTATACTATCTTCCCATGTGGCTATAACATGCATGATATTAATTAAATAACATATAAAAGTCCTATCAGATACTCTTGAGACAAACGTCACTGTCACATCACTGGAAAATTTCCAATAAAATAAGGATTCAAACATATAGCTAGTTACCCTTCAAGTATAAAATTCCTGTTTAAGATTCCTATCTATAAATGGTGGATTTACCTTATAACATTTTGAGATGATACACTTTGTAAAAAGGGCTTAAAAATCAAATTTTCTTGCCAATTTTATTAAACATAGACATATTTCAACTTGCAATGATCTGATTTTCAAATTTGCCTTTCAAACAAATTATGGATCTGATATTCTGATGTTGAGAGTGAAATCTAGAAAGGCTTATCGTAAGCCTTTTGTTCATTATTATGGTGATGAGGATTGGAGTTGAAAGGCATCTTCAAATCTTAGAAACATTAAGTCTTCCAACAATTTTACATATAGATGTTAAATTAGACAGATGGCTGATGGTAAGAGCGCGGACAATTGATCCAGTATAAATATGGATGGAGACAATACATGGTGGATAAATTTAGACGAGGATTTTACGAGGATAAATATTCATGGGAATTTTACTTAAGGATATATCTGCAGATATTTTATATTCGGGAAAAATATAGGCCATGACTTTATAGATTAAGAATATAATGGGTGGGGACTTTACATTCAGAATTAAATGGGTGGGACTTAACTATACTGGATGAAATAAGTGGAGACTTTACATTCAGGACAAAAGGGGTGGGGCTTTACATTAAGGATAATATGGAAAGAGACTTTACATTCGGGATTAAATGGATGAGCCTTTACATTCAGGATAAAATGGGTGGGGACTTTACATTCAGTATAAATGGATGTGACTTTACATTCAGGATTAAATGGATGGGACTTTAATATTCAGGATAAAATGGGTATGGACTTAATGTTCTTAATATGCTTAGATTGACAAAACAAGACTAGCAGACTGGCCTTTCCCAAATGTAGCAATCATATAAATATACTGATAATTTAACTTTTCCTAAATCTTTATCTGTAAATAAGAAGGAATTGGTATAAATATATTTTGTTGCTAAAGGGATATTCCGTCCAAATATCAGGAAATCTTGAACTGAAGGATCACAGAATCATAGATTTTATGCAGAGTATTGGATAATACACAAGTGTGTATGCTGTTCACTAAAATTTCTGCTAGGGTTACAATTTTATTACTTCATTAGACTTATTTTCTGTTGATTTTATAATTTACACAAATGTTTCATTCTGTTCAGCTTACAACAATGCAAACCTGTTATGATGCAATCAGGGTTATGTGAACATTTGTAAATCAATCAAGCCAGATCTATAAAGAATTTCCACAAATTTAATATCACTTGTTTACTTTAAAGGTTAATTTTGAAGTATGATTCCCATAAGAACATAAGCAGATCTTTTTATAATTTTCTTCAAAATAATCTTATGAAATCCTAACTTGTGAGGAATATCCCTTCGACAGCCATCATTATTATGAAATTGTTCCTGAGAATGTTTTTGACTTATTTTATAAAAATTCAAACAGACATTAATTGAGGTCAAAATAATGAAATTATAAACATTCAATATTGTTTCTTAATAATTGTATAACTGCTGATGTAAAATGAAGCAAATCAATATCCAGATTAACAGAGAACGCTAGGCAGCATATCAACACAGAAAGGAATCCTGTCAACAGCAGGACACAAATGCAGATAAACCAACAATAATTCAAATATCACGGTCATCAAAAACAGACACTTAAGAAATAAAAAGTGAAGCTGGATACAAAACAGATAATGCAGAAAATGAGATTTGTCATGTCATTAAATATTAAAGTTAATAAGAAAAAAAAAAATCCAGAAATATTATCACTCATCAATGCCAATAAAAAAAAGTTATTGTATAAAAGTTGCTAGCAAAATATTGCATAACAATTACAGCTGTATGATATCACATCAGAACAGATCTATTTACATGCATGTATATGCATTGTCAGCATTATGTACACGTAATGTTAAATATAAAGGACTGCTTACTATTTTTACACTGGACAAACTAACAAAGCTGAGTATAAAGAATAGACAGAAAGCATTAAGTCCCTTCTGTGAGCTAAATAACTGAAAGCTGATACAGATTCCTCCCTCATGCTCCTCGTCCTTTACACGAGTACAACAAGAATAATGAAACATGCCAGTACACAGACCTTATACTACCAATCCGTTTGCTTCATACTGGTCCGTCTGTTGGTAATCAATCCAAAGAAAAGAGAAAAAAAATCACAGAATTGAAAAAAAAGATTTGTCACAATGGTCCATACATTATGATCTGGAATATCAAATAAACATGAGACCATGAAATTGATATGATATGTAGTTTATAGATGTTGTAAAGAAGAGTGGAATTATTATTACTTAGTATTAAACTGTTACAGAATTTATTATTTACATATAAGTAGAAATGTTTAAGAGACATGAATGCCCCCACTCCAAAACATATAAGTGTCTGTTGAGAGTTCTCAAGATATGATACTGATTCAGAAACAGGAAGTGGCACAATATGGAAAAGACACATGGTTAACACTATATGCTCCTCCATAAAATTGCAGGGGTATAAAAATAAAGCAACTTTTACATCTCAATTGTTAGAATTTTAAGTTGACTAGGCATTACATATTATAAAAACAACAAATTCAAAGGCAACTACAAAAAAAAGACAAACTCATCATACAAAATATATATTCACTGATATCCAGTAAGCATTAGAAAAGATGGGTTTAATCTGTAGCTTCCATCTTGTTTTTCTGAGACAGAAACACTTACGTTCCATTTTACTTACTGGAAAAGGAAGTTAAATGATTCTTTAAGATTCAGCTAATTGGCAAGGTCAGCTTTAATTCTTCTGTTTAATTCTATTCCTTAAACAGAATCATGGTCTATGACCTGATGACATTGTAACATGCAATGTTGACTGAACTTCAAACGATAGATACCCTGTATGTCTAAAAACCCAAACAATGATGTTTTAACAGAATTTAAGTTAATACCTGGCATATCTTAACACCCAAACAATGATTTTTTAACAAAATAGATTACTTCCAATATCAATAAGCTAGAATTTTGTACAAGACTGGACACTAAGAAGTAACATGAAACCACAATTTCTTCAACTGAACAGTACAATTTTTCAGGAAAATCTCAGAATTTATCTTCTTGTGCCTGTCACAGAGACACTTTACTGTCATATACAGGGTTGTCATACTTTAGTGGGCCTTGGTCATCATACAAAGCAGGATCGCTGAAGTGCTCCTTATCAAAGGAGTTTCTGTTTCTTACATCATCCTCTTGTTTTACAAGGTCTCCCTTCTTCCTGTGTCTGCAAACACAACAATAGAAATACATATCCAGTACTTTTGAATCAATGAAAGCAAGAGTGTACGTGAAAATGTAATGACAAAGTGGTTAAAATATAATTTTCTTTCAATAATGAAAATGAAAGTTTCTATCAGTGAATTCATTTTTTTTAATTGGTTTTTAATTATTTTGCTTAGACTAATTGATTATAAATTTCTATAAAACAAATTAAAAAGTTGAGTAGAGCTAATTCTCATTTCAGATTGGTCTTACCTTCTTATATATATAATATAACACACTATGATGATGATGAGGATAAAAGCGACCACTCCACAAGCAACAGCTACAGGTAACACCCAGTCATCCTAAATAGATATAAACTCATACATTACTCACATTGCGCAGAGACACCAAATATAAACTCACATTTAACATACACCAAATAAAAACTCACATCATACAAACAACCAAATGCAAACTATATTGTACACAATAAACTATATAGCCAAACTTGAAATATATTATGCTCAACTATTTAGAGAAAAAGTAATTCTTCACTCTTTACACCCACTTAGCACATCATTAAATGGGGTGAAATATTTGTAAATGTATATGATACCCCACTCTCTTATCACCTTCCATTACTTCAAAATAAAATGTTAACTTCAATTTAGTTTCTTGTGAATTGATGGATGATTTTGTTAAGGGGAGATAAAATCATTACTGTAGAAAGGTTAAAGTAGCTTAACTCACTTAACATACCTTTTCATTATCCTCCAATTTCTCCATTTTAGAAAACCTTGATTGTATGACAGAGGTTAACTGAGCCTCATCTGGTCGTATTAAGTCCTCAACATCTCCGTTGTCCTTCCGAGTCACAATGTAGTCAACATCTGAGGAGTGTTTTCTGGGGAAAATAAAAAAAACATGTTTATAATGAAGGCCAAATGTTTCACCAAAATTTCAGTAATAAACAAGATGAATTCATTCAAATTATTCAAAACTTCAGGATGTCAAATAGTTTGGTAAAATATCAATATCTTACTCCTTACTACTGTCCTTCACCAATGACCATCATTAAAAGGACAATATACTGATGTAATTAAAGGATAATCTTTCAATTAAAAAAATTTGAAAATACCACTTTGTGAGTACATATATTGAAACCTCAAGATGTTGTACATGTAGTTTTAAGGACCATTGAGTTCCAGATGTTCAATTCAACGTTATAATACATCAAATTATACTGCTTTTAAATCAAATATACAAGAGTAATGTAAAACAGAGCTCACCCAGCTGGATCTGTAACATTTGTGATGGATAACTCAATTCCTAGGTCGGCCTCATCCAGATCTGTAGATATATTCAAAATGAGGTACATATCAAGACAATAACACAAAATAAAATTAAAGTTCAGCTTATTACTGCTTTTACTTAGTTTTTCTTTTTGAGTTCCTCCTGGAGTTAGGCAAAGCTTTCCAACATTGGTCTTACTGTCTAAAAATTTTAATTAAATTTCTGAAAGTTAAATGGTCATAACTCTGGAAAAGTTAAATTGCCTACAACCAAATCAATTACATGCATATTATAATGATACCAATGTATACTAAGTCTAAATATCTGTATTCATTAAGAAATAAATGAGCAGAAAACAAATTATGACAGAATGACTGACAAAGATAACACTACATGCTCTTGACCATTAAAAGGGCAGGTCATACAAAATCCGAAAGATAAGCTCAGACATGCAGTTATTATACTTGTTGGCGTCTCTGATCTAGTTTCAAATGGAATATTAAGCCAATTAAGCAAAGATTTTTGTGAAAATGAATTCCATTTAGCCAGACCAACTTTCATCAAAAGATATGATCAATGATGCGATATAAATTGCTTCGATTTAAGATGATAGTTCACGAAGAGTCTAGTAATGGGACTTTGCCTACAACAACTGCATTATTATCAAGGAAGCTTAACTGCTAATAAATCATGATATACATAGCAAGAAAAAAACTAAACTAAATACCTGGATTTTTCTTCAGGAAGGCATCCTTGACAGCAGCTGTAACTTTGTCCTTGTCTCCCTCGCTGACCTGACCCTTGACCTTGAGCTTTGCAGCCAGGCGTGGCTGGCACATACACAGACCTGTATTTGCATTCCCCAGTCCGGCGTTGATCTCCTGATCTGAGGGAGAGTCTAAAAACATAGAGCTTGGTTCCTCTTGGTTCAGAGCGACTGTGTACTCCACAGGGCTTATCTCATCACTGTAACAAAGGATGACAAAAAAACTATACCAATAACATTAGTGTTACCTATCACCAGTAAAACTCGATCGCAAGTATTTGACACCATCATCCCAAGAATTCACAATTTGTCCCTACCAAAAACTAGAGGCCCAATGGCCTTAACAGTCAACTGAGTCACAATGCTTCTTTAATCATCATAGAGATGATTTCGTTAAGAAAAGTAATATAACTTTAAATCTATTGTACACATAATGCAAATGTAAATTATGGATATATCAACTGATGTCTCCTGCTAAAGCTTCTTACCAAGTTTTAATTATAAGACATAACACTCAAGATTTGAATTTTTCTATCTAAAATCTTCCATCCAGGAACAGTATATATCAATGAAACTTCAGTCAATTTGACCCATTTTTGGCCTCACCCATCAGGCCCTGGGAGTCAGCCAAGGTCAGTATGACCATCTCATTAAACTGTCATCTTAAACTAACGATTCTAACCAGGTTTGAACTATTTCCAATAGAAAATAAACTAACAAACATTCAAAAATGTGCCTTTCCATCCATAAAGAGTACTTGATTCTATCATACCTGGGACTTTAGAAGGTTTTTAAAATTTCAATCAATTTGACCCTTTTTGACCCTGCCTCTCAGGCTCCGGAGGGTTGGGGACCATATAATTTTCAGTTTTGGTGCACCTCTAGCCAAGGAAGGTTTTTATAAAAATTTCATTGAAATTGGTTCAGGCATTTTACAGAAGAAGTAAATATTAAAAGTTTACGACGCATGACACCAGACAAAAGGGGATCACAATAGGTCACCCTGAGACTTTGTCTCAGGAGACCTAAACAGAGATGTCTTTCAATTTCAATATCTCCGAATCATCATGAAATGTTCAATATCAGAGTACAGCAAAAAAACACAAACATGCTACAGAGAATTAAAAACCAAGCTTAAAGACTTTTACAAGATAATCAGGTGTTAACACTTAATTTTTATGATGTTGCTTAATTAAGATTGCAAGAAGTTTCTGAAATGATTTTAAATTGTTAAAATATTTAATTAAGAGTTTAGACATCTTACCCATTATCATCTACTAATCTGTAGGAATTCGTGGCAGCACGCTTGTTACGATGTTGTACCTGCTTTATTGATACCTTCAGCATGCTGGCAATTTCTGAAAGGAAACCAAGATGTTTAGGATATAAATATATTTCTGAAATATGTTTTGATATGTCTTGTAGTTTACAACACTGAAAATATGATTCAGTACTTCCTAACTACTTAAAACAAACACTAAATCTTTTGCTTTTTAATACTATATCAATTATTTTTGCCATAAAACTTTGTGAAAGGACAGCAAATCTATAAGAAAATAGAGGCAAGTATATAAACTATATTTGTTGTAGTTAGTCATTCCATATAATGATGTAAGTTCAAACAAACAAAAAATCCAACATAGGACCTGACAACCCATCCTTCACAACATGAAGCAGTGTCAAATGATGTAAAACACAGATTTAGATAATGCTAGACTTTAGGAATTTTTTGCCTTTGTTGAAAACCTTGCCCGCACAAGTCATTTATCAGCCAAAGACCCTGCCCTAGAGGAGAACCCCCACCTGGACAGGTCAGTTATCAGCTAAAGGCCTTGCCCTCGACGGAAACCCCAGCCTGGACAGGTCAGTTATCAGGCAAAGACCTTGTTCTAAATGGGAACCTATGCCTAAAGAGGTCAATTATCAGCCAAAGACCCTACTTTTGATTGCAACCCAAGTCTGAAAAGGGAACAAATCAGCTAAATACCCTGCCATTAATGGGAACCTCAGTCTGAACAGGTCAAATGTCAGACAAAGACCCTGTCCTTGATTAGAACCCAAGTCTGAACACATCAAATATAACAAAATACCCTGTCATTAATGGGAACCTCAGTCTGAACAGGTCAAATGTCAGACAAAGACCCTGTCCTTGATTAGAACCCAAGTCTGAACACATCAAATATAACAAAATACCCTGCCATTAATGGGAACCTCAGTCTGAACAGGTCAAATGTCAGACAAAGACCCTGTCCTTGATTAGAACCCAAGTCTGAACACATCAAATATAACAAAATACCCTGCCATTAATGGGAACCTCAGTCTGAACAGGTCAAATGTCAGACAAAGACCCTGTCCTTGATTAGAACCCAAGTCTGAACACATCAAATATAACAAAATACCCTGCCATTAATGGGAACCTCAGTCTGAACAGGTCAAATGTCAGACAAAGACCCTGTCCTTGATTAGAACCCAAGTCTGAACACATCAAATATAACAAAATACCCTGCCATTAATGGGAACCTCAGTCTGAACAGGTCAAATGTCAGACAAAGACCCTGTCCTTGATTAGAACCCAAGTCTGAACACATCAAATATAACAAAATACCCTGTCATTAATGGGAACCTCAGTCTGAACAGGTCAAATGTCAGACAAAGACCCTGTCCTTGATTAGAACCCAAGTCTGAACACATCAAATATAACAAAATACCCTGCCATTAATGGGAACCTCAGTCTGAACAGGTCAAATGTCAGACAAAGACCCTGTCCTTGATTAGAACCCAAGTCTGAACACATCAAATATAACAAAATACCCTGCCATTAATGGGAACCTCAGTCTGAACAGGTCAAATGTCAGACAAAGACCCTGTCCTTGATTAGAACCCAAGTCTGAACACATCAAATATAACAAAATACCCTGCCATTAATGGGAAACTCAGTCTGAACAGGTCAAATGTCAGACAAAGACCCTGTCCTTGATTAGAACCCAAGTCTGAACACATCAAATATAACAAAATACCCTGCCATTAATGGGAACCTCAGTCTGAACAGGTCAAATGTCAGACAAAGACCCTGTCCTTGATTAGAACCCAAGTCTGAACACATCAAATATAACAAAATACCCTGCCATTAATGGGAAACTCAGTCTGAACAGGTCAAATGTCAGACAAAGACCCTGTCCTTGATTAGAACCCAAGTCTGAACACATCAAATATAACAAAATACCCTGCCATTAATGGGAACCTCAGTCTGAACAGGTCAAATGTCAGACAAAGACCCTGTCCTTGATTAGAACCCAAGTCTGAACACATCAAATATAACAAAATACCCTGCCATTAATGGGAAACTCAGTCTGAACAGGTCAAATGTCAGACAAAGACCCTGTCCTTGATTAGAACCCAAGTCTGAACACATCAAATATAACAAAATACCCTGCCATTAATGGGAAACTCAGTCTGAACAGGTCAAATGTCAGACAAAGACCCTGTCCTTGATTAGAACCCAAGTCTGAACACATCAAATATAACAAAATACCCTGCCATTAATGGGAACCTCAGTCTGAACAGGTCAAATGTCAGACAAAGACCCTGTCCTTGATTAGAACCCAAGTCTGAACACATCAAATATAACAAAATACCCTGCCAGTAATGGGAAACTCAGTCTGAACAGGTCAAATGTCAGACAAAGACCCTGTCCTTGATTAGAACCCAAGTCTGAACACATCAAATATAACAAAATACCCTGCCATTAATGGGAACCTCAGTCTGAACAGGTCAAATGTCAGACAAAGACCCTGTCCTTGATTAGAACCCAAGTATGAACACATCAAATATAACAAAATACCCTGCCATTAATTGCGACCATAGTTTGAACACATCAAACATCAGACTAAGACAAGTATTATGAAAAAGGTCTTTAGACCCTGCTTTTGATTGGAACCTAAACAAGTCAAATATCAGACAAATACCCTAGATTTGATGGGCATCCAAGGCTGAAGAAATCAAATACCAAATACCATATATCCTCTTAACACCTTTACTGATGATTAAATGCCATGAATCAGTATGCATCAAAATATTTTAAAATTAACAAATTAAACCTCAAGTTCTACTTGATCATATATATATATTCATGTTCTTTGGACCAAACAGCAATAGGACAATCTCGTGAACCAAGACTGTGCTCACCAGTGTTCTTCGTAGTCCAGGTGGTCTGCATTGCCCCAGCAATACTTGTGTAGTTAAGTGTGGTACGGGAGCCCTGAACATGCACTCTGTTGTACTTAAGTGATTGTTGTCCACACTGACCAAAGTTAACGGAAGTCAAAGCTGTCTGGACCTCGTCATAAGATGGTGGCTGGACACCCTGGTCCTCAGGGTCTGACTTGTTCAAACTGACCACATACTGGACCTTCATTGTGAAGAAGTCCCTGTAAATTAAAAAAAAACTTTAGATATCAAATAACCAATAAGAGATCCCTTTAGACATCAAACAACCAATCAGAGATCCCTTTAGACATCAAACAACCAATCAGAGATCCCTTTTGGCATCAAACAACCAATCAGAGATCCCTTTAGACTTCAAATTGTAGGAGAATAAACATCTTTATTTTACACACGGAATGTGTCAGCAATTCTCAATATTTAACCTCTGAATATTGCAAGTGACTAAGCTACGGTGTGGCATACAGTAAGAATCATCACATATTCCCATAAGAATCATGATCTCACCCCTTAAAGATCCATGTTCACAAAATTTTCCAAGTGTTAGCCAGGCAATCTTGTATCAAAATTTTTAACAAAGTCAATGGTATCTGTCTACGTATTTATATCAAAAATAAATTTGTGTTTAATCTTGGCATAATACAAATGGTTATTGTATTTACTGATGTTCATGAATGTTGACCAGTAAATGCTTTGGTTCAACAGTCCATGAATAACACTTACAATCTGTTACCTTTTACAGATACTAATACTCACCATGAGGATGTAACAAACTTCTCCTGAGAAACAATAGTCACGCCAAAAGATTTTCCTAAAAACATAGAAGCACCTGGTTCAATTTTCCAACATTTACCCTGTACTAGCTATTTTCTTTGCAGTATCTTCTTAAATATCAGATCTCTTAATACATAAACGAGAACAGAAATTTTGAATTTAGCCTTAAAATCTATTTCCTGTGTCAGCTAGTCAATTAAGAAGTGATTATTCAATTAACTTCATAATCTATGGCTTAAAATAATTAATCACCATCAAACTCGTATATATTCCTGTATTAAAGAAACTGTACATTCAATCCTCGAATTAAAACCAAGCCACCTTCAGAATTGGTTTGTTACCAGTTCTTTCCCACTTGACCACTCTTAAAGACAGACAAAGACAAAGGAATTCGCCATCAACGGTTAGAGACAGTTCTTAGCCAGGGAGATGATGAAAAAGTCTCACCTTGTGAATTTTGTTCCCATGCCTGCGTCATTGCTTGTGAGACAAGCGTCTCATTGAACTTAATTCCACCTAAAAGATACACACTTCTGATACGCCCTCCATAGGATTTGCTCAAATGGAATTTGTCTTGTAAATCTGGTGAGTTGGTAAGGGCAGTGGAGAGCTTGTTCTCTAGGTCTGGGACAGAGCTCTCCCAATTCTCTGTAACTTTACCATCAATCTTGACAGTGTAAAACAATTTGTTCATTGTTGCACTGAAAAATAAAGTGTAAGACAGGTGTAATTACTATTTGTTACTATCTATTCATGTAAACACTCTTACCTCTACCTAAAGATGCCACTTTACCTGTCAGAAGATCAGTAGATGGTTAATACATCTACCTAACAGTTAATCTTTTTTATGAAACAAGAGAACAATTCCTTTACTTTGCAATTTCAATGTCCAGTATGAATTATCAAGTTTCCAAAAAAACATTAGAATGAAAAATCTCAAACCTATTCTCCTTGGTACGGAATTTCTGATTGGCTACAATGTCAATCTTCACATCACCTGAAATCATGATAGACAAAAACTTAAGTCATCAACCATTATCATAGTATCAACTGAATGTTAAAAAAAACCCATCAACATCAATATCAGCAATGCTTACAATACCAGCCACATGGATACACAATTTCAAAAAATTTACTCACAAGATTTACACATACCATTAATGCTGACATTCCACACACCATGGATCACTTTTTCTAAGCTTGATCGATCCAAATGCGTCACCTCTGTTGTGTTGACCTGATGTTGCAGACCAATTTGAAACAAACCACTCATGCGAAATGCTTCTTGATGACCTCTGTACACCTGGCCTGAGTGACCACTAGATGTCCAGGCCTTGGCAAGAATGCTTAGGTTTGGTGAAGCTTCATAATCAGGG
Source organism: Ylistrum balloti (assembly GCF_031769215.1). Classification (NCBI taxonomy): domain Eukaryota; kingdom Metazoa; phylum Mollusca; class Bivalvia; order Pectinida; family Pectinidae; genus Ylistrum; species Ylistrum balloti. The sequence goes on along the minus strand of NW_026782472.1, from coordinate 33,604 downwards.
GTCAAAGCCATACTGCCTTTATTTACAGTATAAACCAAGGCCAACAATTTCAACCTAGAAAATAAGAAGTAATAATGCACACTTCAAACACATATTGTCTACTACAAACATGTCGGATATCATTCTCTCCTGAATAAAAACCATAAACTGTTTAAATACTCTAATATCAGTCCTTTAGATACAGGCAAAACTGACCAGGTATTACCACTAAAACAATTTGTCTACTTGGTTTACCATCCAATGAAAATCCATGGATCTGCATGTAGAAGCAGGTGGCTACTGCACTGAACAACATACTGGAGATCCTTCACATGCTACACTGAGCAATAAAGGTAAAATATCCTGCCCAAGTTCTCAACTTCCTGTGAAACCCAAATTACAATTGGGTAGCAAGAGAGTATTGAACAACAACCTGAGATATTCGCTTATCAAAGTATTATACCATTGTATGATCAAATTCCATTTTAGTAAGTTGCTACAGAAATGTCACCAAGTGAGTGACCTTGACACCCTGACACATGAAGTTTTATTTATGATCTTTGCATCAATATAATATGAATATGATGGTATGATATATTCCTTTGCTGAAGTCATTATTCTAGATGTGATATCATGCATCGTGTAACATCCTACCAGTACAGATGTTTAAAATATGTATTTCAATCCTTACTGACTAGACCTGTGTAATCAAAATATTTTGGTGTTGTCTGTATATCAACACAAATTGGTCCTGTTGATGTTTGAAATTTTTTTAGAAAGCACAAAATATGATACTACTGTTTAGTTCTCTATCACACATCAACAGACATTAAACATCTGTATCAACAATCAAAATTTCAAACAAATGCTAATTTCAAGTATAGTATTAGTCATTGTTACATAACACAGGTATAAAGTACACATGCAAATGATGTGATCAGACTACACAAACAGCAGGGGCCTCCAACAACATCCTTATCCAACATGGTATAATCTACAGCCAATATCATTTAGCTGCAAGATCTCTAGAACTACAGATCTAGAGAACCTTCTAACTCCTAGTATGTTTGGTGGTTATTCTTTTGTAAGTCATTTTTACAACTGAGATACCGAAGAAAAGTGGATTTAACAAAACTGAAGAAAAATAAAATCAGTGTTCCTAACAGAAAAGGCTCATTAATTTAACATTTGATACTAGTACTAAATATGAAAATATGAACTATTTATATATTCTGTCAAAGTAAAGACCTTTCAGAGGTCCCATCACTAAAATCATTTGATGACACGAAATTGCTAAGCATGCGGGCATGACTGAAGTTTTATTTGTGTCATTCAAAATACTTAACCATGATTTTCTTGAGAAAACATTTTGGCAAGCTTGCTAATTCAGAAAAGAATAATGAGTCAGGGATTGGCTGATTGAATGGTTTTCAATCTTATCCTTTCACGATACATCTGTAATACAATTAAATATGGAAAGGCAAAGGGTGGTTACAGCTGAATGTACCTGTGAACAGAAAACTGTTTCATAGCGATGAGACCAGATGTTTAATTGCTTAATGTTTCCCTCCAAATAACTGAGAATACTAAATTCAATGTTTAATACACTAAAGATAAAAAGCTTCCCACAGAAAAAAGTCCACATGACTGTATTTTGCCCTCTGGAAGATAGTTACATGACCGGGCACTGATTTTAACATTCAATTTCACTTTATTAATTTCACAACAGTTGCAAAACAATTTTTTTCATCTTATACTAATCACTCTTATTTGCATGAATGTAAGCGTGCAAAGGATTTTACTGTAGGGGAAACTGGAGTATCTGGGGAAAACCCACATGTCCTGTTCCGGGAATAGAATCTTGGATAACCAGATGAAAGCTGAGTGGTTATCATTGCACTACTCTGCCACCCTGATCAAAACTGAATAGCCAATGCATAAACCATAGGTGTTGGTGCTCTGCATTCTACACAGTGCTATAAATCTGCTAATTGTCTAAATGTTGCATATCATTTTCCTAAAGCTACAAATGATATGTTTACATTCCTGACTGATACACACAATATATATGTTGCAATTGTTTTGCAAATCTGTTCTTCCACAAAATTGGACAACACGTGATTGTATACTGAAAAGCTATTGTGCCTCAGAACTTACCCATACTTGCCAACCTCCTCTTCCTTCTTCACAATGGCTACTGTGTAGTTGGACTCAGAAGTACCTACAAGAATTAAGAGACATTTCTGTTTCATTTTTTGTGTCCTGTGAAACCTAATCATAGAAGACTGAGTAAAGTAATGATTATTAAAACTTTAAGGTACTGAAGATTTTTAAATAAGCACAAAATTTCAATTAATTTTCCATAGCTTAAAAGCAAATGCACCAAGTTAGGGCTGGTATATATTTATCAATAATCAATTTCATAGCCAATTATTTGCCTAATTAAAGCCAAAAACCAATTTCAAAAGTTAGCAATAATATTTGAGATATAAATACATTTTAAGTTCTGTAACAATGTTTAGCAGTTTTGGGCAAGGTTAGTTAAAAACTCTTCGCTAAATTGTTCCTTGCACAAACTTAAGTGTTTGACATAACAAATGAAGTTCAACAAGCCAAAACAAATGAACAAATGGCTTCAAGTGTTTTCACACATTTAACCCTTAAGAACCAAGAACGTACATGAAAGTTATTTGCTTAATTAAGTATAATAGTACACACCAACAACTGATCATGAAGAGCTACAAATCTCCAGACCTTTCGACCTCTAAGATGTTAACCTACCTTCAGCGGTGTCCCGCTTTGCCCATGTGGCGAGTATGGTGTGGGAGATGACTGCTGTGTTGAGTGACCCAGAGAAACCCTGTAGAGATAGCTTATGACAATCATGATAGTCTACTTCCTTACGGCCAGTATACACCATAACGCTGAGGTTGTGCAACAGTGCAGAAGTGTTGGCTGTCACCGTTAGAGAAGGGTAGAGCAATGATCCATTCCTCTCCACAAAGTACTGATATTTCGTCAGAGTTTTCCTAGATAAATATAATTAGGTAATTGTAGATGGAATATTTATCATTTCCTTTATTAACAGTGTATCAAGTTTTGATCCTGTACATTAAACAAACTTAACAAAAATGATAAAGGACAGCCTAACTTAAAGTATTCATACACAAAAAATCTAACTTATCGATGATAGCTACCACAAGGCACACATAAAAAAAGTTTAACTTGTGGGTGATAGCCATCATAAGACCCACACAAAAAATCTAACTTATCGGTGATAACCACTACAGGGCCTACACAAAAAATCAAATTTGTCAGCAATAGCCATCACAAGGCCCAAATTGGCACTCATATTTTGTGAAGACCTCATCAGTTTTTCCAGTTCCATTGGACTAGGCAGTTGGTATGATAGAAAGTTTTCTTACTTTGATTTCAGTTGTTCACATATATAACATCTTCTTAGAATGAACAAAAACTTACCCATTTTCACCAATGAATTCTTGTCGTTGCAAGTTGCTAATTACAGTAGTGGAGGCTGAAATGAAAATGCAAAACATGGAAAATGAACCTGTAGTTATCTTTTCACAGTAAAAAGTATCCTTAAAAAACAACCTATTTATATATCTTAAAATGAAATGCATCTTCAAAATATCTATTTAACTACATGTGAATTTACTCAGTAACTAACTTTCATGCAAGCTTTCCAATCACAAAATATTATAATTCTCAGTCTGTCTCTGAAAACATATATATACGTACAGTGTGCATTCCATGCTGCACTCAGTTGCGTCTTGATAGTTTCGGTGACCTTTTTGGAAACTTGACCCACTAAAGTTAGGCCAAACATATCTGTGTAAGAGCGGAATGCTCCCAATTCCACCTTATATGTAACACCAGTTCCTGCTGCTGCAACTGTCTGGTTAAGATTGGTAGTAGCTAGATCAGTGTTGCGTGAGGCATCTAATGTGGAGCCATTAGCAGCCAAAACATAGCTATATTGCCATGACAACCGCCTGTAATTTGCACATCAAAAAACATATATTTAAATATATCATCATTAAAACAATTCCAATATGCTTCATTTTTTTTATTTCATGAAATGTATTTATGAAATATTGCTATAAATTGATGAACTTTTAATACAATGTACTGCATTATAAAAAAATAAAATAAGGTAACAACCTTCATCATACTCAAGAGACTGAAACATAATCAAATGATTATTACAATATTGTCACATGATTATTATCATGCTGAATTTCAGATTAAAACTAATTACAGAAATATGACTTTCCACGTTTCACAGAAAATTGTAGTGTTTTGAAAATTTATACAATGAAGTTTGAATCCATACCCACTGATCTGGTCCACCACTTTATCTGTTCTCAAGGCAACAACCTCTAAGGAAGATGTTTGTAAACCTGCAGTAAGGGAGACAACTTTTTCATTGACAATTCTAAATACTAAATATTTCACATGGTTTAAAAGTAGGAAAAACAACAAGTACAAACTGAAAAAGTCTTAATAAAGCAACATCTTAATATTCTAAACTTCATCAGCTTTAACTAGAAATTAAACTACGAAAAAGCAATCTTATTTATATTGACATTTTTACTACAGAAATATAAGGAAAAAAATAAATTCTTGATTTGAAAAAAAGAAATTTTAATCATATTTTTCAGTGAAATTAAAGAAAAAAAATCACAATTTGATAAAACCTTTTGTCAGTGATGATATATAATTTTCTGTGATGACACATGTTTTTTCAGTTTTGACTAATCAATGCTTCCAACTGCTTTAGATGAAATTGAATATTTTTCTGGTCTAACTTTTGCTTTGAAAATAATGTGTTATTCAAATTGATATTCAATTAGAAATTTGTAGTCAATTCTGGGCAGAAAACAAAACAGTAACATCATCAGTATCTGACATTAAAAATGATATGGTTATGTTTCCCTCAATTCTTTAAAACAATGATTTGTTTATGTTTGGATCACCTGACCACTGTACTTCAATTTTGTCCCTCCATAAGGTATATATATAGAATATCTAATGGTTTCCTGTTGAATATCACATATCTTCTATAGACACCTATATATACTAATACTCATAAAATATAAAATGATATTCAATGGGAAGGATCAAATATCTAAACCTATAAATCTTAGAGAAAACACCCTTGGGCCTTAACGATCATCCGAGTACAAAAACTTTCAGCAGGGAGAAGGGTTATTTTTTCTACTTTGAATAAAATTTCACTAAAACACTGTTTTCCATGATGCAGATGGTAGTTTTGGTGAGAAGTAGGTAACTGTAACAAGTGTTACCTATTTTTTGACAGTTAAATTGGAGCTCAATCCCACTAGTGAAACTAGAGAAGTTTGAAATAAGTGTTGCACAGAAAAACCATGATTGCACAATCCTGTTATAAAATGGCCTCCATGGCTGCAGTGTCAAAGTTTTGACACGGTCGAAAAATACCAACACTTTTATTGGCTACCTTTCCTTAACATTCCTACTAATTTTAAGCTCAATGGCACAAGTGGAACTGGAGAAGAAATTTAAAATATGTTTTTCAAGATATTGGCCATCTTGGATTTCAGACTGACCTGAAAAAACAAAAACAACACTTGGTCAGGACCATCTCAGGATAATATCATGCAAGTTTGAGCTCAATTGCATTAGTGGAACTTGGGAAGACTTTTGAAATGTCAAAAGTTTATGCACGGCGGACGCTGTATGCGGACGACGACAGACGAAGCAAGATGGCTATAAATCAGTATGTTTTAAAAAAAACCAGGCTATCCACTGTATTCTGTTACCATTTCTTCCTTACCTTGTTGGCTAGCAGCCACTACTTGCAGAAGTCCTGATCTCACTCTGATCTCATCCTGGAGTCTGACACGCCTGCTGACCACAAACTGGTAAGCCTCGGACAACCTGTAGGTTTCGGCCATCTCTACAATTTTGTACCTGACCCCTAAGGGTGTGTTAGTGACAACTCCCTCAGCCAGTTTGACCGAAGCAACCCCGTCCACAAGTCTGGGGTTCACTGGAGAGGAATGGTCCTTACTTGTCACATGGTAAGACAACTTCCAAAAGCTGTTTCTGTTCAGGAAAGGAAACCATGTCTGAATTTTAGACCTATTTCTATCAGACATATAATGGGCATTAAACACATTCAACTTCATATTGCACAAGGATAAAGAATATTTCCTCTGTGAGATCACTGTGATAATGATAAATCTTCATCAGGCTGCATCTCTCGAAACTAATGTTGTTCCGATTAATCAAATACATCGAGTATCACTTGTTTGAGATGTTTGATCAATTAATTGAGTAAGAAATCTATAATCGATTTTCGCCGAAAGTACTTGACATCGTGATGTATGAAAATATTTTTTTTTCAACATTAATAAAATTATTATAAAAAAACGACATTTGATTTTATTAAAAAGTATTCTGTGCAATAAACAGATAGGAAGATGGTATAGGTATGCCAGTTTTAGTAATTACTTGAATTGCTGTTAAAACATAACACAAAATACGTATTCAGACTTGAATAATATCCAAAACAGACAATTAAGAATTAATCAATTTTAATCAATCATTGATGGATTACACAATGTAGATGATCGATCAGGAAATTTCAACTGATTCCCAACACTACTCGAAACCCTGTATTGTAAGTTTGTCAGTTGTCCATCTCTTGCACCAAAATTGTGATAGTGGAAATAAGCCTTTAAATATGTTAACAACATAGAGAGAGAAAGTAGGAATATCACTTATAGTCAGCAATGGATATTAACAAAAATTGGAAATGGAAATCATCATGCTAATCATGGTTGGTTGAAAGCTATTCCCGTCAATGTAGGAAAAGATCAAGGTAAGAATCTGATGTTAAAGATTCTGTTGTGCTCTTGATTTCCAATTCTTTTGGGTACATACAATGAATATGGTCAATGAATTTCTTGGTCTTTTAGACAACACAGTGAGTAAATTGAAAGACTTGGCAAGGCTTTCGTGATTTGTTTTGATAAACTTTGTATCATATGACAAACCAAGTCAGCCGTGAGAGGGGCACAGTTTGATCCCAGAGGTACAAGTATGCTAACAGCCTATTGGAAGTTCTGACATAAAACTCAACAAACATAATGTCAAATGGAAATATGATTATTTGATCAAACAAGATTAGGAAAATTTCCAACATTATTTTTGAGATCCAACAATGGAAGAAGGCTTAATCCAATTTAAGAACATGTGCCCATTCCCTGTGCTGAATTGTCATAAAAATGTTTGAATGAGTGATCAAAATGTGTCAACAACTGTACTACAGTGCCAAAAACCAGGATGATTTTTACTTCAGATTGTTAAAACAACAAACGGTACCTACCCGTCAGTATCGATCACTTCCTCTTGTTTCATCATGGTCACACTCTTTGTCAAGTTTTGAACTAAAACCAAATAACAACTTAACTATGAATATACTGTTCTTCTTGCTTCACTCCTATAAAAACTATAATGTCAACAAAATTCTTTCCAATCTGGATCAGAATTAAAGTGAGTTATCTATAAAAAGATATTTCCCAGGAAAGGTCCTATCATTCAAAGTTAAAAATTTCTTCCTTAAATATCATTTTTGGTTTCATTCAGTGATGATTAATGGCATAAACATGATAAAATGGTGATGTCTTCCATAACACATCAATTTCATTCAAATTTCTCTTAAACTAAAATCATCTACATTTCATCAATAAAACTTAAATTCTAAAATTGTGAATTTCTTTTCATTTTTGCATGATTTTCCTTTTTAAACTCTAAAGGTAAATAAATCATATCTGTGAGACAAGTTGGTGCTTATACAGTTGCTGCCCTTGACTGTACCTGATTTCCAGATGGTGCTGAGGTTGGCCTGAATGCTAAGGTAATCTTGAGCAGCAACACGCTGGTTGATCAGTATATGGTATAGATCTCGATAGTTGATTGACTCAAAGGTACTAGCATCATTCACATACTTGTAGTTTTCATTACTGCCTGACCTTGTCACGTTCAGGTAAGTCACCACGTTGTTGGTAGAGAGATGTGAGACTTGTGTACTCCTCAACAGTTTGCGCTTGTTAACAGTGACAGCATATTTCACACTCCAAAAACTTCTCCTATAAAAAAACATTACATCTTGAAAGGAAAGTCTTCGAGAGCAAAATGTAATGAAATACCAATGCTATGAAAAAAGTTCTACAGAAATGGAGTGGGATGATACAAATTTAATAAAGAGAAAGAGTATTAAGGTGAAGTTTGTTTGAAATATGCCTGTTTGTTTGAACATACCCCCGGTATATGATTTTTAAACATGATTTGGATTTGGCATGCATTACTCAATTTATCTATTACTTTTCTCAGCTCAGGTTTTTGCGCAGATGACTTCATCATATTTCTAAACTTAACTAATTCTATCTAAAATGTCCAATTTCACTACATCACCACTTATATACCAAAATAAAAAATCATTTGTGATCAAGATGACTCTGATTTTTGCCACTAACTTGATCATTAAAATTTTGATTATGTTATCAACAAAAAAAAAAACACTGGAAAATAAGCAGATGTTTGATCTGTGTCATGCTAGAATGTAAGAACTCTTAAGGTAAACACATCTCATTTATCTTATCTTATCAGGCAGATCATATAAAAGTTTGAACAGCAGTTTCGATAAAACTCACTTCTTCTCTGTCACAACTTCATCCTGGTACAAAATCTTTACTGAGAGATCCAGAATATCTGTAAATGAGATACAAAACATTATTATCTATATAGACCATATCTATTTAGTATTTCACAAAGAGATACTTGTGTACAATGATAACAGAAATAAAAAATGGTTAAATTTACATGCATTCTCATATAAAATAATGACAGGTTAAAGTAGGAAGAAATATGGGCTTCATTCCATGGTGAAAAATTTGAAAAGTAGAAAAATTTTACCTCCAAATTCAAATTTCTCTTATTTAAATTCCTTCTTGTTTCATCAAATCTAAGTTGTAAACAGACACTTTTTACCTTCAATATCAACCTTTAGATTTTCCTTGTTGTCAGAGATTCCGCTTTGACCAATGCTATACACAGAGGCGGTCACTATTATTCAAAGAAAATAAAATGACAAATTGGACATTACATATTATATTTTGTTCATGAGAAGGCTTTTAATAAAAAAAACATTTATCAAATCAATAACAGTTTACACTGATATGCTAAAATCTGCTTTAATTAATATTACAATGATATCTCTCTAAACTGGCCTCCTCCTATTTCAAAGTTCTGTCATGACAAAATATCTATACTTACAGCAAAGTCTGTGATCCAAAATTTGCCTCTAATAGGCCAAATTCTATGGTATTGCAAGCACCTGCTAGGGGTATTTTATTCAAACATATTAAGAATTGAAAATCCAATCTAGTTAACAATCATCCATACAGAATCGGAAACACAATTTATGTGAAGAATTTTGCAAACAAATCAGATTGTAAAAGTTTCCTTGTCCTACTCACAGTGAAATGAGTTCAGTATTCCTGTGGCATTAGGAGTGTTGAAGGTATATCTTAGGGGGTAAAAATCACCTACTTGGAGCATAAAGATTGTCCCATCGAACAGGTCAATAAAACCATTTGTATCTACAAAAGAACGTACATCATTTTATTTGGCACTTACTGTCCTGAGAACAAAGTTACACTGTCACCAACTGCTTTATTTAGCTACAGTAAGTATTGTCCTTATCATTTAACTACAAGGAAACAAACTCTAAACTATTAAGTGCATCTAATTATTAATAAGCATCAAATATTTTTTTAATTTTATTCCAAAATATTATCAACAGATTTTCATTTAAAGTACATTGGTTTTGGCATGTAAGTTACTATAAGTTAGTGTTCAATTATATCTTTCTTTCTAAAGACCAATCAGTAATTTTTATATTCCTTACCATTACTGCCTACATACAATGTAGTTACAGTTCCATTGGGGCGTGGTAATGTTTCATGAAACTCTTCACCGTCATCAACCTAAAACAGAAATGGAAGGTCTCCAAATCTTACTACTACACACTTTATCACCTTTACCTTATCATTGTATAATCGTTAAAATCTTTGTGCTATTCTCTATATAAAGAATAAGAATATAAAGAAAAATTAAAACAGTTCATCTGCATTTCAGTAAATTAAAAACAAAAGTAACATGGCCTTTTCTCATAAAAAAAATACAATACAAGGAGCCGCAAAGTGTGGCATTATCTCTCGCACCCAGCCATTGGTATAAAACCCAAATATGATATATATATTAATTTGTGAGTTATTCAATTATGTACCGCTACTATCACCTAAAGATCTAATACAGTGAAAGCACTTGTGCAAAATGTAAAGTCTTCTTTTGTCAATTATCAATAAAATTTCCTTACATTTCCTCAACTTCAACATTTTATATATATTTACATATATATCTTACTATATTTATCTGGCAATAATCCCAAGGGGTCAAATATAAAAAATAAGGGGGTAGGCATACAGCAGAACAGTGTAATAGAAACAGAAATTTGCTTGTAATTCTGCTGAGCAGCAATAGATATGGATGGGCTCATTATCTGTCATTGGGTAAATGCTTGGTATATAGAGTTATCAATTTATTACAAAGAGGTCCCCAAAGAACTCAAGTTAGTTAATTTTCAAATTTAGAAAGTACACGAGCTTTAGCTTTAATGAGAGTTAAATGAACATGATAAACAACCATCAACATGTTGGGGAACTTGTTTATCTTATAACTTTTAAATATCAAAAATGTACCAAGTGAAAATTCTCCCAACGCTGCAACTAAATTCTGTGCGCCATATCACTACATGACAAAATATAATTAGTAATATACAATTCCCATGACAGATCATTTTTATTGTAATATATTTGTACATAAAATAACTTTTAAAAAATGATACATTAGTATGAAAAGCATAGTGTTTGTGTGTTTTATTAAAAGAATACTCGCTTATATCACCCCACATAAAGAACACCATGACAATGCAAGGTTGAACGTCAAAGCTTGGACAGCTGAATACTAAACTAATCACCAAAATGTTCAGTTATAGATCATTTTCTGGACGAAGGTGTGTAGTAATTGTTGAAGGTAATATCAAAAGTTCTCTTGAAGACAATTTTCATTCAAGACTTTGCAAGGCAGATGAACTAAGGTAAATTATCACAGGGAAGCAAATCTCAATACTTCATTTAAATCATGACATGCAAAAATGGACACCACTTCTTTACACACGTTAACACTACATTAATCTGATTTAAATACCAAGAGTTTGTCTGATGTTATTTGTTTGTATTCATTTGAATGTAGTACCGGTTTACCCGGCCTATATACAAGCTGATTACTGGTTGTCATGTTGATTTTTTTTAAACGACAGACAACAACAAAAATGCACTTGTAAAGAAGTCTGATGTCAAAGTTCAGAAGTTAACTAAACTGAATTGTTGGAGGTCAGAGATGACCAATCAGAGGCTCTGAAAGTGCTTACACACAGCAGCGTGTTAACAAAAACAATAACACACTGCTACAAATATTATCACGTGGCATATCAGTTGTGTAACAGATGTTCTGATGGGATAAACTTAGATATTATACAAGTAACATTTTTGACAAAACCAACGTATCACCTGTAGTTAAGGAATCAAAATGCTCACCTTCATGTATATTGTCCATTGTGTGGTTGTCACCAGCTGCGTACGTATCTGAACCACATGATATTTCCCGTCTGTGTAGTCAATGCCATCTGTATCTGTACGTACCTGATATCTCTGGTCACCAAAGTCTACTATAAATGCTATAGATCCTACAACACACACAAGCCATATGCCAAAACAGAACTGCCAAATCTATGCTCAAAAAATTATAACAGATACAAGAATATTTGTTACTAACATACTGTTTAAGTATTTTTTTCAATTTTTGCAGTTTTAAATTTCACAAAAGTCACGAAATGGACAATGGATCTCTGCATTAATTTCCAAAGTTATGTTTCTGTTTTAATTTTACTCCATCCTTTCTAACTTTAATAGTATTCATCCTGTACACTTCATTGATATTTACCACTATTTGTTATCCTCACACCAAAGGAAAGGCCCCTGGCTACCTCTAACTGTAATAGGAGTCCTGACTTCCGCAATGTGGAGAATCCAATACCAATAACATCAAAATGCATTGATTCGGCGATAGCATTACTCAGGTTTATCTTGATCTGACTGTTTAGGCTAAAGGAGACAGTTATGGCTGTTCAAAAGAAAAACTTCAATCTTTAATTCACATTCTAGTTGAAAAGTCATGTTCTTCAACATATCCAATTTAGTAAAGTTTGGGATTTTTTACAAGTGTATCTTTATAAATTGTATTTTGACAATTCAAAGGGATAATTCCTGCCAAAATACTCATGCAACTCCTGGACAGTTCATCATTTAAACTTGATAAGAATAAAATTCTTAAATATTTGGTTGGGTATTTCAGATTTGGGTACAGATACATATAGTACTTCTGCCAAGGAAAGATGGTTACTCGCTAAATATTAATTCTTGCCTTGTGTAGACTGTAGATGAAGCTTACCAACCAAACCTTTTCTTTGAGAATTTCTTGATATCTACGCATGGCAATTAGGCTTGCACAGGAGGTGATCTTTTCACTACTTCTATTGTTTGTAAGTAAGTGATGTTTGCTTACATAAAATACTTTTAGTAAATAAATAAAAAATTTAATCATCTGGCATTATTTTGATTTTGGCATTTTCAATGATCAAATGGCACCATCTACTGCTTCCATGACAAACTGGTTGTAAAAATTAACTTGCCACCGTTCGGTTAATGAGCATAAAGTAACTCATTTTTTAAATGTTTGAAAAATCTGTGCTAATCTAATGTAAATATATGATCTATAAGTATTGTTTTTATCTATCTGTCCCTGTATCAATTTTTTTTTTACATTGCAGTAATATTACTAGGTGGGCATGCAATATTTAGTTACTCCAATATAAACAAACTTTGTTGCAAATACCGAAAAAAAAAATTTTTAAATCCTTAATTAGTGATCACTTTACTTAGAATATATTTCACTTATAACCAGTTATTCATTTTTGAGTTAAGAACAGAGCTGTATCATTTGATGTCTACTGATGATGTAACTTGAGTCGTTATTATCATGTACTTTCAAAATCTCTTTTGTCTTTATGATTATAATATATCAACACTCCAAAAAAAACCACTGTGCACATTGGCTTCAAATATATCATCCATAATTGAAGATCATAGGCAGTCTTATCATCAACTATGAGTACCTTCAGTAAGAGAAACATGGCTTCGTCTCCAGGCCAAATCCAACATTATTATTCAACTAATTATTCTTTTTTAAATGAATGAATAGAAATTAAGACTACAGTTCATCTTCTTACTGAACACACTAAGAAAACATAGTTTCGATAAAGAAAAAAAGTTAATTTTGTTCTTTAAGTTTTTCTCATAACAAACTCAGAAACAAACCTCGTCTATCTGCCATTTGTGAGAGCCATGCTTTGGCTAACTGAGTCTCCATTTGAAGTTTGTCTTGATCTAGAATAGGCTTGGTCAGCGAAAGGCTTTGCAGACTGTTGTAATTGTAAATTGTTTCCATAGCAACACCTGTTTGAGTAGTGCTGCTCTCAGTTTCTTTGATTTCCTTCAAAAGAACAGTCTTTTGGCCTGTTACTATAGTGACCACTTCCTGAACCTGTTTGTGGTCAAGGTCAGTCATTTGATTGAAGTGTATATCTGTACTATTGACTTGTAGAAAGTATGTCATCTTGGATGCCAGCTTGCTGTAAAGGAACATTCAGCCATATAAGGCCAAAAGCCACAAAACAAGACAATTCTGCAAATTATAGTCCACCACGAACCACTAACATCACTACTTCACCATAGTGAATCCATACCCTGGATATGAATCTCTAGTGACCAATAGTGTAGGAAACAACAGTGGTGGGACATTTGTTGCAGACATAATTAATTCTTAATTAATGGTTGAAATCGATTGATTTTTCAATGTCATTTTGCCAATTATTCTCGGTACGATGATTATTAATTTCATTATTATTGTCTAACTCGGTTAATCTTTTTGTTTGTGTTGTATCATTCCTTTTTAGTGTCAAAGCAATTTAATGTTGTGAACCAAGTACATTTGTATTTCCACCCATTTTCCCAACAACAACTTCACTTTCCAGCATATTTTTTGAAGCCTGCTATAGTGCAGTCTTTCTAGAATTGTGATTGTACATCTACCATTGCTGTCAATTTCACAAGAATTTATCTTTTGGTCATAGGTTTACAGCCATAACTACAAAGAGATTCTATGTAGTGGTGGCCATTGTAAATGTGTTGTTGGGGAAAATGAGTGGAAATATTTGATTTACAACATTTTATTGCTTTGACACATTGGCAAGTTCATATAAAAATATTTGAACTTTCCAGTGATGATATAAATTTTACTGATACAACACAACAGGAATCAATACTTTTTTCGCATGCCGCTCATCCATGTATCCAATCATTGGTACACCACTAGGAAACGACCGACAAACATTTTTCTTTGATGTAGGTCAAAAATCAAAATGTAGGTAAATGTGACCTAATTTTGATACACGAAAAAATTTTATAATTCCATGAAAATTAACCCCTAAAAAAGTGGTTTGCACCATCATCTAAACGTAGCAAAATGCTATATACTGTACAACCAAGTGAAAAAATATAGGGAATATACTCAGTAATAGTCATGTAAACAACAGTTGTTCAAGCTGAATAAGTACTGAGTGTTCTACATAGCCCAGTCCTATTAACCGTTAAGATATATTTTCATGTTATCACTAATCAGTATTATTTGTAATCAACCCCTTTTAGAATATCAGGATTAACAAGGCATCATGGTCAATTTATATAAACATTATTCTATGTGAAGCTACTTCATGAACTTACCCGCTCTTTGTAACACATTCCTCCTGTTTAACAATGGAAACCATCACTTTGCTTGTACTGTCAAAATCTGTAATATAGATTGATGCATCATGAAAAAAAGAGAACTAGAAATAGAGATGAGAGTTTAAGGCTGAATTCTTGATTCTTTTACAGAAAGCGAGAGAAATGTTTGATCAAAATGGCACTACCACTGTAACTTTTGTCCATATGGTTAATCATATTACAGCCTACGTACCTTTCATTTTCCAGAGTTGTGCTATCTGTGTCGACAGTGTTGTGAGGTGAACCCTCCTGATAAAGGAGGAAAGGTAGAAAGTGAAGCCAGTATCATAACGTTTCAGGCCGCTTGTCACCCCAGATACCAGCTTGTATACCTCACTAGTAATGACAGTCTCTAATGTCTTCTGTATGTCTGTCACATTCAGGTCTGGGTACACACGGGCATCCAAATAGTGTCTAGCATCATTGTCATACACAAAGACAGGTAGAATCCAGTAGAAATCACTGCAAAATAAAGATATGCTACTGAACATGACAAGAATCCAACAAAATGTGCTGTAAAACATTAATACTTTAAGGTACAATCCAATTGCAAAATAAATAAACTCAAGTGATTTAGCTAATGATATACTATTTCCCATCCGAATGACACAATTACTGATAGTTAGAAAATGCACTTACATTTTTTTTGATACTTTAGGTAAAAATTTACAATAACCTGAGTTTCAAGAAATGTCATTGCCAAAAATGTTTTCCTTTGATTGCAAACACATCTTTATTGCCTCATGAACAGCCAGTGTCATTTTGAGGTAGGGTATCCTTACTCACTGACCAATATACCAGACCCGTTTCATTCCTTTCAGAGCAATTGGGGTAAGGTGTCTTGTTAAAGCACCAATCGTGTCAACACGGTAAGGTGCCAAACAACACACTTCAGATATTCACCTGAGATTGTGCAAGCCAATTTCTACCACCTGACCTAGCGCAGTTGCCTTAATCATATCTTGATTACGATGTAATGATTAAGCATCTATACATAGGGTATAAATAGACTGTCCCTTCGGGTCATTAATGAGCAGACACTATGTAATGTCAAGTAACACCTTTACAGTGCCATTTTTAAACTGTCAACATGGTGTTCCAATTATTATGGTACTAGGTAAAGAAATGAGCAACTTTCATCAAATTTGTTTTTATCAACATGGTGAATGGTACTTGGTAAAGAAATGAGCACCTTTCTTCAAATTTGTTTTCATCAACATGGTGCATGGTACTTGGCAAATAAATGAGCACCTTTCTTCAAATTTGTTTTCATCAACATGGTGCATGGTACTTGGTAAATAAATGAGCACCTTTCTTCAAATTTGTTTTCATCAACATGGTGCATATTTCAGAATTGAATCCTATGAAATTCATATAACTGTGATTTGTAGTTGATTCCTATGAAATACATACAACTGCACTCACCCTTTCTTGCTGATCATTTTCACCTGTTCTGGTATGGAGATTGTAACATTTGCTGCAGACAAAAAGAGAAAGTAAATAACAAGGACAAAAAGAAAGACACAAAATCAGTTACTTTAGCAAATATGTTAATACTCTCATACTGGAAATAGAGAATTTGTCATACACTTGCCAGACTTTGTCTGTTTCATATTACACAGATTCAATTCAACACTTGTACCAAAACCTTACTAAAAACAATGGGACAGCTATGGATGTTGGTGCCAACACCAATGCATGGATAGTCAAGCTGAAAATGTCAACCTTTTCACAACAAACCTGGGGTCCAGTATTTGGTAACTGCATCCACAAAGTCTTTCATGTTTGAGCTTTTAACCTCTTTGTTCACTGTGACGGTGAAGCTCATACTGTATTCTGTGGTGGCAGTGATGACATTAGGGGCACGCACACTGACATTGTAACCATGGAGACCTTGAATACTGGTACTCCTGAAAGTCAGATCTGGTAAGACAGCTGGGTCCAGGATACTGTCATCACCATAGAGGAAGTACTCAACCCTCCACCACATATTCCTGTTAGAAGCAACAGACAAATATCTTACCCAGTCATGTAAAATGCTGTGTGGTAAAATTATAAACCACTTTACCACTAAGCCCACCCACCGACCTAGAATAACAGTAATATGTAGGCCCCCTGGACATGATACATTTATCACAGTTATACATTTATTTGTTTTCATAACATTTTCTAAGAACTGAAAAGAACTACACATCTTTTTTATAGCAACTTCCGAATTTCTGCGTCATGCATAAGAGAAATTAAATATGACAATCAAACAAGGAAGCAATTATCTCCAAATGAATATGTTGAGTACAAACCAAAATCTGTCATAAGATTGTTTCATCCTAATCATTTCAACCTTCAGGGATTTGTTTCCTGAAACATGAAAGTAGACATGGTGATTTTCAAGAAAGCAGCATCTAATAAAACATCATTTGTAGAATGATCACACCAAAACATGTAGATGTTAAGGATGAAACAGAAATCATGGAAACTTTGCTGTGGATTTATTATAATCCATACCAGAAATACACCCACACTTTCTTTGACAAGCCAAATTCTTATTCTGGAAGGTGTGAGAAAACTTCTATCTTACCTAAAACACCGGCAAGATTCAATTCTTTCTTTGTAAAATTCTGAAGCTCTTTAAGGGCCGTCTCTCGGTCAATGTAGAAGTGTCCGGCAAATGACAGACGTTTAACACTGACTGTCGCTGTGTCAACCACACTGTAGGCCTGTCCCTTTGCATCAGTCAGCCTCTCTAACTCTGTCCTTAGGTGAGTCAGATTCAGCGGTGAGTGTGTCATGGATTCCACTACACTAGAATTCTTTTTTAGGAAATATGTCAGCTGCCAATGGGATTTTCTGAGACAAAATGATAAGATATTTATGTGCAATATTTCGGAGAATGAGATTAATTACCCATCATTGACAGGACATTGATAAATCTTGCACAATATAGTAAGCAGCATATTCTGTCCGAAGTTTGAGAAGTTATGGCCACAATGTGTAGAAAACAATATTTTTAAAAATAAACAAAATGCAATAAAGAAAAGATAAATGAAAATGTTCATGTTAGATGTCTATGAAATGATTGACGTTACCATGTTTCCAACAACAAATCATCAAATATTTCAGACCAACAAAACTCCCTTCCAATGATTTGCAATAAATGATACTATGGTGACATTATACTGCTGCAAGTTCAAAGGTTATCACTCACCCATTTTCATCGACAACTTCCTCTATCTGGTTGGCATTTATTTTGTCTATTGATAAACACTCACATTTATCATACTCTGAAATAGAACCACATAGGAAGTGAAAAACGATATCATTGTTGAAAATCCAACAGGAGTTTTATAAAATGTATCAAAACAGGTATTTCTAGGATTTTTCTCTTGGAAGATTTGATGAATTTCCTTTGATATTTAGGAATATCTCAATAGACACCAATTATACTTGAGTTGTGATGTAAGATTGACCTATTAAACAAAAAAGATATTCCTAAAGATGACAGACTGATCACTCTATTTTCTTAAATGTATAATTATAACATAGACTGGGTAAACCCAATGTAGACAAGATCATTTTTTTTAAAAAAATGGTTATAAAACACACTAACCAGTATTAGACAGTTTCCAAGCAGCAAGGATATGAGAGTTTAATTGTGAAAGAGATTCCTGTGTGACCTTGGTCGTCAGGGTAATGGTGAATCTGTCTCTGAAGTTGTACAAAAGCTCAGACTTCTCAAGGATTTTATACTGGGTACTGTGTGGTCCAAGGTAACCGCTGAGGGAAATATTTCCAGTCATAAGAGTGGATGCTCGAACTATTTTCCCATCCACCTTCACAAAATACACCACCTTCCAGCCTCGGGTTCTACAACATGCAACCAAATATTGAATTGAAAATTGAAGATATGATCTTGAGAATCATACCAGAAAAGTAATCTTGTTGGAATTATACAGATGTCATAGGTTCATTACAATCTGATGTAGTATTGTTCTTACGATATGACTAGATGGAGATACAGATCAAGTTCTTAAGATATGACTAGATGGAGATACAGATTGAGTTCTTAAGATATGACTAGATGGAGATACAGATTGAGTTCTTAAGATATGACTAGATGGAGATACAGATCAAGTTCTTAAGATATGACTAGATGGAGATACAGATCAAGTTCTTAAGATATGACTAGATGGAGATACAGATCAAGTTCTTAAGATATGACTAGATGGAGATACAGATCAAGTTCTTAAGATATGACTAGATGGAGTTCCTAAGATAAGACTCAAAAGGAGTTGCTGATGGAGTAAAGAACTTTAACAACTCCATACACTTACCCATCTGTTTTAAGGTATTCCTCTTGTCTAGCAATGGACACTGATAATTTGTCTTTAAAGTCTACAATAAACAACCTCCATTACAAAACATTAATCCGTGTTTAAGCCATACACATCAATTATTTACATTTATTTCCTTCCTACGAGTATCTATTTTATAGAAAATGTAATTTCTTTCATTCCATGCAATAAATGAACAAAACATTCAGACTGCCACAAGAATAAACACTTCTAAAGATAGTTACTGTAACAAAGTAAAACACAGCTCAAACGTGTTGGGTACTGATAACGTATCTAACCTTATAGCTAATTTCTTTCTTCAGAACAATATTATTTACTAATTATGATAAAATGAACCTAGAAATAAATTTTGTCTGCATAATTTATTTAACACTTTTCTCATTTTTTCCCCTAATAACAGATCAAGACAAATAAAAACAGGCCCTGACAACTCCCTAACAAACCTTTGTATTTTGTTTTCAGACCATCTCTGATCTTATTAGACAGCAGTTTGGTGCCATTTGTGTCCAGCTTATGGTTGATTGCCACGGACGACCCTAAACTGTATTTCATATCAGCAGTGACTCCTGATCCTTTCAGAGTGATATAAGGACCCCTGGGGCCCTGGACAACACCTAAGGATGTGCTGTTGACAGACTGGGTCACACGACTATCCAGGATTTTGCTTCCATTTCTCACAAAGTAAACCAGTTTCCATATAGATTTCCTAAAATATAAAATCACTATGATTGTCATTTCAGAAAAAGTCATAAATCACTACTGTAAATAACTCAAACAATTTGATTTTAAAGAACTTTTTTTAACTTCCAATTATCAACCAATATTTTTTTTCAATAATTATTATTGGCATAAAAGGTGAAATATCCTTAATTTCAGTTTCCAGTAAAATTTTGAAATGCACATTTTAAAGATTAAGATTACGGATTTCTGCATTTCATTCAGATACAAATTGTATGGGAGCTTGGATTTTGGATATAATCTCTCTTCACCTCAGTCAGTAAATGTTTTTTGTGATATAAGGGACTTAAAATTTATACAAAAATTTGGTAAAAAAATTGAATAATAAAATAGGTGAAGGTTTAATTAGATATTATACTAAAAACCGAAAGAAATGTATTTCTAACATTAAAAGAACGTTTGAATTAATCCTTTTAAGTTGACCAAGTGTAAGAGGACATAAGTATTTACCCTTCGGAGTTAACGAGCTCTTCCTGGGATACAACATCCACTGTCACATTTTCACCTGTAAAAAGTCAACAGATCAATTAAAATGCAACAGAAATGTTAAGGACAGATGAAAAATTGTTAAATAGAGCACATGTCTGTAAACAAAATACAGTCAATGTTAACAGTATTATTATTATCCAGTCACCATTACTTGCTTTATATATCATTCAACTCAGTGGACATAGTCTGCATTACCACAACTTCATAAAAGTAAGTGATAGAAAGGTAAATCTTCTGTCATGATCACGGCTATAAATACCTTTTACCAGTATCGTAACTTAAAATTTGATATACTATTCTAGACTGTTTGTCATCTGAACACATTTAGATGCAATTTATAACAAGAATACAGTAAGGCTACACAATTGATATGCCAAAGTGAAATACGTCATTATATCATAACATAAACATAAATAACTATCAGATCAAAACAGATATACAACTAATGTGAATTGCCATGATGATCAAGCCTACCACGTTGCCAAGCAAATTTCAATAAAAAAAGGAAAGTAACCTTTTTTAGATATGTCAAATCAAATTACCAATCTGACAGTGAAATTGTATATCATGATTAAGCTTATCATAATTCAAAGAGATCAGGCCAAAGTTACGAGAGCCCTCCTAATAAGGAGTTTATAGTGGGTGGAACTGCAATGTCATACTGTAATAGGATTCATCAAAACTTACAAGGTACATTGTATAATACAAGAAGTTCATAAAACCTGTATTTCTCATCTGGTTTGCTTCCTCTAAACTACACTACTATTAGGCCCCACCCTTCTCCCTGATATGCGCTGTGTTCTTGTCATCCAACAATGCTTCAGACTAAATTTGGACGAAATGCAATCATTCCTTTCAAGAAGGGGGACTTTAAAGAATTTGCTATAATTCTCATTTTGGACCACATCCCTCAGGCTCCATGGGGTTCTAGACCTCATTACCTTTGAATGATTCACACCAAATTTGGATAAAATACCTTCATTCCAACAGAGGATGGAAGAATTTTAAAGTGAATTCTCTATTTCTCTGGGGGTGTCTGACCTATCATTTATACAAAAAGTTCCCTCCCCAAAAGGATGTGACAGGGAAAAATTTGGATTAAATCCTGATACCGAAGAAGAATTTTAAAGGAATTGTTCTCTATGCCCTATTGGTTCCACCCCTCCTATCCTAGCTGGTTGACAGATGGACACTGGATGACAGATGCTACTCTATGGCATAAGTTCACCAGTCCTTTGGACCAGGTAAGCCAAAATTGATTCCAAAATTTTAAAAAGTTGAATTACCAATCACAAGCCATGCTTTGTGTATTTTTTCCCTGAACTTAGAAAAGTCAGTCTTGGAAACTTTGTTTGCTGTATACAGGGGGAAGTGCATTTCATAGCTATTATAGGTCATCGTCCGGTTCTTCAACTGGTATTTATCTGTTCCAGAAGCTGTGGCATTAAGAAAGCTGGCCAAAAGAACTGTATCTATAGACTTCACGGTCTCTTGGCGCACAGATGTATTGTTGACCATCAGATTGTAGTCCCATCTCCATAAGGACTCCCTATGTAGACCATTAAAAGCAAGATGAATCATAAACATAAAAGAAACGGATGTGAAACAAACAAAATAATGCAAATCAAAGTTAACACATCTTATGAAGTTTGGTTATTGAAAAGACAATTATTACAGGCGTTTGCTTCAAGAGGTTTTCCTAATCAAACAGAAAATAATGTACAAATTTTACGCACAGAAATTATAAATATCTACATGATTTTGTAAGGTAAGTGATAAAACAACATGAAGTAATTGTCCTAGGTGAAAGAAGTATATGTATACTTTAACAGTTATAGATACCATACTGTTATATTAACACCAATTAACGTTTAAAATCTCCCAGTGCAAGTAGACAATTAAGTCTGGTCATTAGCTGCTCGGCAATATATTCAGGGACCTCTTAGTCACTTACAAGAGAGGCCAAAAAGAAAAGGACACGGTCATGTTTATCCCTTGTATATTTACTGGTAATACTCTTTGACAACAAATTGACTAATCTTTGATAATCTTTATATATACATTAATTAATTCAACTTGACAGATCATGTAGACCTAGCATTAAGAAGGATGTATGTTTAAATTTTAATAAAATAAATTTAATGTAAATTTTCAGGAGTTAATCAGACCATTACATTACATTTACATTAGTTGTGCAATGCCAAAGCAACTGATGGGCTGGTGAGGTAAGACTCTATACAGTAAGGGGATGAAGGGGGATATTAATGACAAAACTGCCAATAAGAGATGATTGTCTGTCTGGAAAGAAAACAAAGATAACTACATGTATTTCTAGTAGTTAGACCACATGAAACTGAGGATATCTCACCCTGTAGAACTGACAAACTGTTTCTGTCTAATAAACTTCACGTCCACAGATGAGGAAGCTGTAAAGCATTAAAAGAAGTCTCATTAAAAGAGAAGTGCACTTAGTCATTCAAAATCATAAACATAAATACAGGTTTCCTTCAAACACTATAATTATGATGTAGTTTAATAAATAACAGAAAATTTATGTATGAAGGATAAAATGTGACGAAGCGAAAAAGATACTGATAAAACTGTACAATCTCTGTATTTAAGGACTCTTAAAAATGATATTTAAACTAGTTTACCACCTATAAAATAAGTGCTAAACTATAATCTACGTCTTGAAATTATATCTTCCTTTGAAGAATACAGCCAATAGACCTATGTATACCTTCACAGCAATACCTTTTCCGTTTTCAGGTAAGTCAATGAGATATTTTAGGATCACAAAATGTGATAAGTGGTGAGAATTATATGCCCTTATTATTGGCGAAATTAAAATGTAACTAGAATTTTTAGATCAATGATTGGTTCAAAGGTGGTCTTTTTCATTAACATGCACTTGAAAATCTTATTATTCTCCATAGTCTTATCTATAAACATAACAGTCTCGTGTTTCATAGTACAGTGTTTGTGTCTAGTGTTCAACATCAGTATTCTAGGTCCCCCACCCTACACAACAATCCTCTTGTTACGCTGTATTTATAAATACTGTTCAACATTGTTATTCTAGGTCAAACATCTTACTTTGCAAGCTTCATGATTCACAGTACATTATTTGTAACAACTGTTCAACATCGGTGTTCTAGGTCCCCCACCTTACAAAACTAGTTTCATCTTTCCAGTACAGTATTTGTAAATACCGTTCAACATCGGTGTTCTAGGTCCCCCACCTTACACAACAAGTTTCATCTTTCCAGTACAGTATTTGTAACTACCGTTCATCGTCGGTGTTCTAGGTCCCCCACCTTACAAAACTAGTTTCATCTTTCCCATACAGTATTTGTAACTACAGTTCAAAAATAATATATCCTTCATTGGTCTACCACCTTACCATAATATTTTTGCCAGACTTTCTTCACCTGTTCCTGGACCTCTTTTGTTTGGGTGATAGAAACATCCTTAGCCAGGTTGATGGACATAAGAGTTTCTGCAGCCACTTGATTTACAGTACTGTCAGTATTAGTAAGGTGGTAGTGGACCGAGTTTGGCCCTGTGACTGTCAAAAGGTTACTGGTCAGTTCTGTAGAGTTCAAGATCAGAGCATCCTTGGTGTCAATCTTTGTACCATTGACACTGAGAGAAAAGTGCAGCTTCCAGGATGAATGTCTGGAAAATGGTTTTTCACAAGGATTATCTCATTTTAAGTATACTTCGTCAGCATATAACTATGTCACAGCCATTTAAAAGGCTTACTGCAAAAATGCATGACAATGGTAATCTCACCAATCAGAAAACATTAGCATGTATTTAGTGTTACATCACCATTGTCGTATCTTTGTAAATTAGGAATCATGTTTATTTCATTTTTGACCTCATCTTTTGAATTGCATTAGCCATTGGTAAACTTAACATATCATGTATTGCAATATAGATGTTTAGAACTGTGTTGTAACCAAAGATGAAATCTTAATATATCTACCCTTTCTCATCCACCATTTCTTTTTGTGGTCCCATGTCAATCTTTAGCCAGGATGCATCCAAATCTGTATAAAACAAAACATTTTTATCTTGGTGCCATACAGCCAGTTAAAGGCACAGAATGAAGACCAATCAACCAGTCAAAGGTTTGAAATATATAGGTAATTTTACAATAAACATTAATGGAAGTATACGTAAAGGAAATTATTCATGTTATGTTGTGATTAATTTCATCTCCAATATATTTATTTTTGGTTTAATCACCCTGCATACCTTTACTCACAGCAGAGTATTCAACCTATTACACATCTATTAATACCTTAGGTTCTTCTTTTCGATGAAATTTTAATGGAAACACAAAAATTAAAAAAAAAAAAAAAACACCACAAAAAGTAAATAAAATAACCTTCAAATCATTTGCTTATGGAACTATTTTGTAGCTGTTTGTGTTGTCAATGACACCAAAGTGGTGCCACCTACTGTTTCCAGCATAATATGACTGTCCAACTGAGCCTGTCACTATTCTCACAATATAAATGGCTGTTCAACTGAACCAATCACTGTACTTAAAATGTGTAATTTATAGCCTTATAAAAATCTGTGGTTATCAAACATAAAAATAAGGATAAAGTTATTCATATCATACAACTGCATCAAAGTACATTCATGTTGCAATATTAACACATTTTATGCAATAAAGCACATCAAACAATATGTAGTTACCCGAAGTAATACTAACACTTCAATGCAGGAATACAAAATCAATAAAAATCCTTTAGTATAGGAATCCATTACCTGGAAACTGTTGGACAAGGGTTTTTATGATTGCAGCTTTGACCTCCTCATATGCGGTACTGGAGATCTTATGGTCTACTGTTATGGAGGAGAACTTCTGAGTACTAGTGACCTTTGACCCTGAGATAAGTGAATAAGATTCTCCCTTTGCAGTAGTGAAATTCAAGCTGGCCTGAAGAGCACTGATGTTGAGTGGGGGAGGATAGGTGAGTTCTCCGTCAACTTTTAGTACAAAAGGGATGTGCCAGGTAGATGAGCTGTGAAAAAAAGGCATTCTAATCAAAAGTGAATTCAGAACAGGTAATTAAGATTATTTCTTATATTTAAAAGCAAAACCTCACAACATTGTAATAGCCTATTGTTCTTGATCCAAATCATTTCAGTAACACCTGGTAAGGGAATTAAAAGGTGTGGCAGTTTTTGTTAAAATGACCAGGTGGTACTAAAGAATTTTAAAGAAATGATTTCCAGTGTAATAGACTGAAGCTATTAATTGATTATAATTTTGCCATTGCACCATCGAGACAATATTACAAAGATTAGAATAGCTAGCCTTACCCATCCTTGGAGAAATACTCTCTGGCTTCAGTGTTAATAGCTATTGAAACATTTTTGGAATCTGAAAAGAGAACAAATTTTTTTTTGAAGCATTCATTCACAATGGACAAGAAGAGCAGGAGACAAAATTATTTCTTAAACTTATAATTTTGTGATATCAAGATATATTTTCTATTCAAATACAAATAAATTAACAAATAAATGTAGTAAATACCTCAATTTTTCACAAATCTAAACCAATTAGGAAAGCTATCCCCAATAAACACTTTTCAGCAATATGTAAATGAAATGAATTATATTGCTCAAGTCAAAATTATCTTCACATTGTTTGTTCTGAATGACGATTACTTAAATCAATGCAAGTGTGTGATTTATCATTTTTTTCTGAAAAACAAAATAAATATTAAACATTTGATAAGAAAATGCAAGTAATTTGGACTGCTTTGATGAAATGGTTGTCATCTGAAGTGCGAGATAATACCATTGTAGTAATGATGGTAGTACTGTTCGATTATTGTAGCCAACTGGTTGTAGTGGGAGGAGGAAAGCCAATGAGATAAGTATATCCCTCCCAGACTACTGTAGCGACTGTACTGATACTGCCAATTCCAATGCCAGGAGAAGTTGTAGTGGTGACTGTAGTGTCCAATCACTGGGTATCGGTTATTAAAATCCACCCAATTGATTGGTCGAAACGAGGACAATGACACCATTTTATCATTCTTGTACACATGGTAATACAACCGCCAAGATGTTTGCCTGTTTAAAGTGGAATCAATATTATTATTGAGATTGATAACAAAACTATTTATTATTCATTAATAAATTAAAATTAGTAATGTTATTTCTTCAGACAGAAAGAGAAGAAAAGACCATAGGAAATATGACAACCTACAGTTTATATCTAATCTAAAAGTATTCCTTTAAGTTTATTGAAAAGAACGGTAAAACATAACACAATGCAAACAAATGAGACTTAGATCATATTAGTGAGCATCTATTGATTTTGTAATGCTGTTTTGCATAATCTAAATGTCCTTACCCACTGGCATCTACAACTTCTTCTTGGAATTCAACCTTAACATGGTAACAACCACAAACTTTAAAATCTGCCAACAAAGGATCAAATCAACCATTATCATTATTTGGACTGTTAAACAAGCTTTCAGTCATGATGCTGACTTCAAGAAAATCACTTAAAATCAGAAGACACTTCTAATCCCATTTCCAGATTTCAATATATTTGATAAGTGAATTATCTATAAAGATTCTGTTCCACAATTTGTTCAGAAAGTGTGTAGTAATTGAAAGCAATAATGACAAATTTTAATAGAAATAAATTTAACAATTGGAACTTAGATGTCAGAGAATGCCTAAACATATTTTTGACATAAAACTTTCAGAAAATTGTCACATGAAATTCATTCATATATACCTGGATTTTGTATCAGTAAAGAAGACATAATATGTTTTTCTATGGCAGAGAAATCTGTGACAGCCACTTTTTGATGGGAATAGACAGTGATGAGGGACTGGAACCATGCGAGTGAGACACCAAGAGAGATATGTGTGGGTACACTGGAGTTAAGAGTTGGCCAGGACTGAGAGTCCACAATCCAATTCTGGCCATTTTCACCACTATACTTCAAGAAATATGTCAAATGCCACAAGGTCCCACTGAAATCACAGATGAAGGATCAGCAAATTTTAAAACAGAAAATTTAGGACAGCCTCATAACCCTGTTCAGTGAAGATATTATTTTCAAATAAAATGAAGAATATGTCATCTGTTTATAAGAATTTTTCAGCAACAAAAAAAAAATTGTTTACTGGATGTGACATTCAAAATAAAGCATTACTATCCAGAACCTGCGCTGATTACACTTGTAAAGTTTTTTCAAGATGATTACATCATTAGCACTTGAGAATACTACTCATAAGAACAGGAGCTCCAGGGTGACCGATTGACCTTATGGCAAACTGATGAACAGTGAAAAGTAACTTATGAATGACTAAAAACAACACATTTCCAAATCAATGTAATCATACACTTACAAATACATCAAATCAAATTGAGAAACATTACCGACCTGGCTGTTGATAACTGGTGTTGTCTCACTATATACAAATGAAGACACCTGCACTCTTTTGTAACTGGAAGGAAAAAATGTTTTGGAGATGAAAATATTTCATATATGTATATCATTAATTTAGATGCAAGCACACTGTAATCATTTTACTTAAATATCTACAAGCAAAAGTATATGTATATACACAGTTACTCTGCATTCACTCATTGTAATGTTTAGAGAATGCAATTTGTGTTACGTGGCCATAACACCTTCTGATAATGTGACCCTTGTGGGATATCGTCAATCTTTATGTGACAGCTAAGCAAGCTGAATAAAATAAGTAAATAAATTGTAGCTATCCTACTGAAATATTTATATAATTTACAAATGGTGTTATGGCCACATAGCACACATGGCTAAAGCTGACAAACATACTGCGAGTAGGGTTATGTCAATTTACATGCAATAAAAATGTATGTTGATTTAGAATATGGTTCAGGTATGTGATTCTCGATGACCAATCTATTTTCATCCAAGTCAACAACATTTCAGTTTAGTAACCTGAGGACACAGCATCAGAAACAATGCAAGACAAGTAAAGTTTAAACTTGAAAGGATGGGGCACCTGTTAATGAGAATTGCTTCCATACCATGATCAATATGGGATGCATATAAGCAATCAATAACACATTTAATGATTTTGATATATAGCAAAACTAATTGAGTGGTTGTAAAGTAAAATTTCTAAAAGAAGTGTATCATTTTTGAAGTCTGATGATGCTTTGAATATGGATATTTGTATTTTCATTGCTATTTATTGACAATTGCTCCACCCTTGACTTTAATCTAAAAGTAATGTGCTACCTGCATAAACATGCTATAGTAAAAACACTCACTGAAACCCATATTGGTCCAGGCAGTCTGAAGTTGACTGCGAAGTATGTCAAGCTCTGTGTCTGTGTTATAGAACTTGGAGTGATAATATAGCTGGAAGGCATAGGAGAAGTGCCACAAATTTGTGTGTCTTGTTGTCACTGTACCATACTTCACTCCATACTGACTCATCCATGTCCATTTGTGTCCCAGCCATTTGATGTCCAGTATGGTTCTAGAGTCTAACCACTTCCCACCAAATTGCACAAAGTAGACCAGTCGCCAGTAAGACACTCTGAGCCATCAATCAATAATGTCAACTATACAGCACATATTTGTCATTCATTTCTAACAGTTAATTAAAAAAATTGTTTCAAAAGATGAAAGAATTTCTGTATAAAATTTCTAACTTTTAAAGTATATTTGTATAAAAGAAAGGAGAAAGCCAAATGAGAGATCTCCTAAGAGAAATAAATTCTAGTCAAGTTACTGAATCCAATTAATTATCATTTAGAAATCATGTTCTTGTATTCTGAAATGGTAACAAAAATCTACAAGCTGTAGCTGGTTGTATGACAATTTTCCAAGTTTCACTCTATTTACTATAATCAGCATTTTTATTTGATATGAGATATTAGTATTTGTCTAAATTACTCACCCACTGGTGTCCAGTAAATGTTCCTGCTCCTTTACTATAATGTTGACATCAGTACTCTGTGAACAACCTGGGAAGTATATAGACACAGATCACATGAATGGATTTGACTATTGAAAGTCAAAATTTATCTGTAGCTGCAATTAAATTATTTTCTAAAATAAATAAACAAAAAAAAAATGAAACTGCTGTTTTAAAAACTAATTCAAAAGACTCCAGAAAATATCTATCCTACATACCCTGGATCTCTAGGTTTTGCTAGAACAGTTTCTGACTACTTAAGCATCTATTCCAACCAAGGATTTGTCTAGGGGTACCAACCACATCAGGAAACATTCTGGGAGCTGAGGGCAGTAATGAGTCATTTTCAGCAAATTTCAGTCAGTGTAGGAAATAAGAAGGTTCCTTCTATGTAAAATCGAAAGGATATGAAAATATGGCTTGGTCAATTAATTTTTGAGGGGCCAATGATCCTTTGAACTCAGGATTATTCCTGCTTAAAATTTAAATGTAGTAAGTAAATAGAGAAGTTATAGATAGAAACTGTTCCAGGATAGATGTGATATATTTTAGAATCCTGGGGTCAAGAGGATGTTTTACTTAAACAGACCTCACTTTTAGAAATTGTAATACCTTGTAATTTTCCACACCACAAATCCTGCAGATCCTGTGTAATGTTGATATAATCTATCACAGATACTTCCTGGGTGAAGGTCAAGTGAAAATGTGACCTATAATAGAACAGGTTTGTTGACCTCTGACCCAGATAAAGGTCGTCAGTATGACCTTCAAGACTGGTGATTGATAAACTCCCATTAAACATGTCTTCAGTGATAGGGAGTACCCACAGGGGGTTCACCACTCCCTTGTCTGACGATTTCAGGAAGAACACGACTCTCCATACTGATCTGTAGAAACAACCAAATAAAATTATAATTAACACTTCTATTTTACACCATATCAATTCCCTGAATAAAAATATTAAATGTGAGTATTTGAAGGCAAATTAGTTTCATTACTGTTTGAATTTCTTGAATTGATCTTTTTCATCTATTGCCATACCAGGAAACAATGAAAATAAAATTCATATAAATAAGTTTTGTCAATGTTGTGGCTATAATACTCAGCACTATAATTACCTGGTGTTGATGTACACTTTCTCCTGAAAGGCTATGTGAACTTCTAAATTGTGGAACATGTTGAAATCTGAAGAAAAGTAAAATCTTAGTTATTAATCAAAGCAAACTACTGTATATCACTTAAAACACTGGCACATGATCACTTCATGACAATAAATATGTTGCTGGGTATAGAAATGACCATAAGAGAAGGTAACATTTGCTGATCACTTTGAAATAGGCAAAATACCTTTGGCCACATCTGCACAACTCTGTATTCAAGCGAAGTTCTTGGTAATGAGAACAGACAATGAGAGCAAACCCAAAGCAATATTGATGGAGGCCAAGATGTTCACTAAAAGGTAGTGATGGGACGATGATAGGATATCATCAATCATCTATCGTTAACCTCATCTGATGCCATGAATGATAATTATTTTTCAATGTCATCTGTGGCACCTGTCTTGTATTTTAGCTGAAGATGCCAATTGTGAATAATATTCATTTTTTTGTAATTTCTAAGTAAGTGAGTTGTTTAATGTTTAAGTTACAAAACAGATATTACTTCAATGGAAAATGCATTTACTTTCTTGCCAATTTTCCATCACTACTAAGAAGGTTTTACTGATTTTCTGTAACTATGGAAGACAGTAATCACAAAACAAGATATAGCATGATAATTGTTTTCTGATTCTAATCTATGAGGAGGAAATATCAGTAAATCTACCTTTCCATTTGATCTTAAGTGCGGTTTGAAGGGCTGTTTTGACCTTGAGATTACGATCAAGCTGTCCAAGCCTACTGGTGAAATAAAGTGAAAATTGTCTGTCCCACACAAACCAGGAGGACAGATCAGTTGAGATGGCTGTGTACGTCCGCCCTATTGTCAAGTCTGTCAATTTAGATGTAATATTCTGGTATACAGAATCCTTGAGCTGCACACTCAGTTGCGAGGCAAGTACAGTCATTTTAGTACTAGAGCTGGCCAAGGTGTAATGAAGGGCAGTCAACACCTCCTCAATCCTGCAATAAAGAAATATCAATGAATTTCTTAACAACTTTAAATAAATTGACTGCAGTCTGGTTTCTCTATAAAAGTGCATTCAACTGTACTATAATTAAGTTCTGTTATCATTATTCAACTGACTTTACTGATCCTAATGAAATTAAACTTTGTTCAATGAGGAATTGGTAGTCACTACACTTACCCATTCAATGTTCTTGTGTAAACTGTGGTCTTTAACACCTCTGCTGTAATACCTAAAACGAGAAAACTAAATCTGTCAATACACTTATATATACTGATTCCCTGTATATGATATTCAACATAAAAGTGCAAAACCAGTTTTTTGTTTAATTATCAAAAGAGGATACTTCCACACATGTCACATCCTTCTATATGACTACAGCTGTTGTAAGGATACAGTACCATTAACAAACAATCTCTAAAAGAAACTAGCTATTGTAATAATACATATTTAATCCATTCAAAACAAAGCATGATCAGCATGATTCAAGAAAGAACCAAGAGACAACAACTTGTCTGAGGTATCACCATAATTGGAGGAAGTTGACTGAAATCCTTTGTAGAGCTAGAATGATGTCAACGATATGGGACCAGATCTGACATGACAGAATGGAGCAGACATAGGTATCACTATATGACAGTCATAAAAATGACGGGATTGCGAGTGTGTGCCAAAAAATACCTGCGAATGTATCATTCCATGATTTCTGAATTTCATTTCTTATGTGAAAAATGTCTTCCTGGTACACATAGCCCTTCAAGTACACCACAAATGTCTCCAGCACCTGCAGCATCTCTTGACGCGAATGCAAAGTGTACACTTCATAAGGCTGTCCATTCCTATGCTTAAAAGTCAGCCAACCTTGACTAGCTTGTGATAGCCATGTTAAGGGGGGCACCATGACAACCCTGGAATCCTGAACCTCTCCCTTGGTAGTGGTAATGTAGCAGATCAAGTTAGTAACATACTCCCTGGAAACAAATAGACAGGCAATAACCCACAGCATACAAATTCAAAAAAGAAGGCAATGAAAAACATCCCTTATTTTGTAAACATTTAAATAATTAATAGAGACTTAAAGACTTTGGGTTACTCTAAAGACTAGCAGTAACTTAAGTGATTTACAAAAATGTCAAAGCAGAACAACTGACTTCAATGAATATTCCGGTCAACTTCTCCATATAGATATATATATACATATATATGTAGAATTAATAATGTTGTATCAGTTTGTTTATACAGTCAAACCTGTATGTAAGGACCGCTCATGTAGTTTCAACTGCAAACGTTAGCTGTTAGATAATCCAAAATAGGTCCACTCACCCTTCACGACTGATGTATAATTCACTTCCTTTAATTGTCAACTTCCAGTTTAGATAATTGGGGTATAATCCTAGAACAGAAATGACAATATTTTAAATTGCTTAGTTTTCAACCTTCCTTCCAACCTCAAAAACAAAGAAAATGCATACTATAGAAAGAAGGGGTGTTATGTAACGGTATTGCAAGAAGTACTGGTATCAGCAAATTTTCAGCTTTGATACGATACAGCAAAGATATCACAAAATACCCGTTCAACCACTCCTTGTAACATTGCTGGAGAAGGCTTTTCATTTCAGTAATAATTACCATAACTTTAGTATGCAAATATGGTACCTACACCCATCTTTGTATCCCAAAAACAAAAGATTCAAAAATCCCGCCCTCCCTACGACCATGAGCCTTCACGTCATGAACATAGAGTTATTTCCCTTCCTCTTATCTTTATGGCTACCGGAGCGGGCGGACGTGCTATATTCAGCTGAGTGCCTTCCTTTTCCTTTTAGCTTAAGTCTACCTTATAGCCGATTATTTATATATCGGTTTATTGCTTTAAACCCATCCTT
>NW_026782471.1:590000-619239 GCF_031769215.1 Ylistrum balloti | reverse complement strand
GGACAAACAACATCATAACGCCCTTGAATTATGGTCGCTGGAATGTGACGAATTTTCTCCACATCGTCTAAAATTTGAGTATCGGTCTTGAACCATCCTCCTCCATGTACAAAGTAATGACTATAAAAAACGGTAAAAACAAATATAATAAGGTTGTGTTTAATAAAATCCTTCATCTAATTAACGGCCTAAAACTTCACATATATACATAACATCTAATTTAATTTATGACCTGTACATTGTTTAGATTTTCGTTTTAGGTCAATCTCACACACGTTTTACTTGATGCAAAAATACGGCATCCGTAACATAATATATCTAGTAAACACCAACAGAATCCATATTTTGTAAAACATCTAAGAATGTCAACATATATTATGATCAACAAATATTACCAAACGATTCTTATTGAGACATTTTATAGTATATATCTAAATCAATATAGATATAATGAAACATCATGCTTTATTAGCATCAGGAGCCAACTGTCATAAAATAAGAAAACGATCACCACTTTAAAGAAGCTGAAATGAAAATTTAGAGATTGATGGTCAAGCCCTGTTACCTTTCAATCCTGGCGAACTGTTGTGACCATATGTCTCCCTCAGCTCTCTTTAATAGGTCATCATCCACTAACAAGCGGGATGTGGCCATTTCCCATTTACTCCAAGCCTTGGCTGCTTTGATGCGCTTTTCTTCATCATCACTGGTCAGATGTCTATAGTAAGCACCCATTAGATCTCCTCTTCGCCCTGGTCAGATAGAAAACATGAATCCCGTGAAAAGCTGGTTTATGAGGATATTTTTCTTTATCTGAGGAGCTGGTACAATAGGACTTTTTTCTGTTTCTGATAGGACCTTTCTCTTTCTCTAAACAGCTGGTACATAAGAATTTATTTTCTGTCTCAAGAGCTGGTTCATGAGGACTTTATCTCTCAAGAGGTGGCACATAAGGATTTTTTTTCGATCACTAAAGAGCTGGTGTATGATGACTTTTTCTATATCTCAAGAGCTGGTTCATAGGTATTTTTTTCGGTTTTATAAAGCAGTCACTGGGACTTTTTCTATGAGATGGTTCATGACAATGTAATCTATTCTAATAAATTGGTTTATGACAATGAAATCTGATCATATGAGCTGGTTCATGACAACATATTATTTCCCTAATGAGCTGGGTCATGACAACATAATATATTCTATTGAGCTGGTTCATTACAATGTAATATATTCTAATAAAGTGATTCATGACAACATAACCTATTCTAATGAAATGGTTCATGACAACATGATCTATCCTAAAGAGAAGGTTCATGACAATAAAATCTATTCAAATGGGCTGGTTCATGACAACATAATCTTTCCCTAATGAGCTGTTTCATGACAACGTTATATATCCTAAAGAGCTGGTTCATGACAATGTAATCTTTTCTACTGAGCAGGTTCATGGCAACATAATCTATTCTAATTAACTGGTTCATGACAAGGTTATCTAGTCTACTGAGTTGGTTCATGACAACATGATATATCCTAAAGAGCTGGTTCATGACATTATAATATATTCTGCTGAGCTGGTTCATGACAATGAAATCTATTCTTATGTGCTGGTTTGAGATAACATGATCTATTCTACTGAGTTGGTTCATGACAACATAATATATTCTATAGAGCAGGTTCGTGGCAACATAATATATCTTAATGAGCTGGTTCATGACGAAATAATCTATTCTACTCAGCTGGTTCATGACAACATAATCTATTCTAATGAACTGGTTCATGACAACGTAATCTATTCTACTGAGCTGGTTCATATGGACTATATTGCCAATAGCTGTTTTCATTTGTCCCTAAAGACCTGATTCATGAAAAGTTTATCTATCTGTAAGGGGCTGGTTCAAGAGTACTTCATCTATCCCAGAAGTCCTTCTCTATTAGGATTGAAAAGGCTGAAAAGAACTTTATCACCTGAACACCTTATTTATGGACCTAAGTGGATTTTTTTCTAACCCAGCTTGATTTGCTTATCAACAAACATGTCCTTGACCTTGTAATTGTGCAGACCCATTGTATCAAAGCCGGATATAGCCAGAGTAACCTAATTCTGGTACATGACAAACCATCTCACCATGGTGAACCAACACCCCTTGTATGAAGTTTCAGTGACAAAAAGTATAGAAGACAGACTGCCAAAACAAGATAGCGGACTGAAAGATGTACACAACATAAATGATATTACCCCCACACCCAGGTTCCCAGTTGGGGGGACTAAAAATGAGTAAAAGAATGTGACTTTGACCTTGATATTGAAACCTTCACCTCAGACCACACACATCTTTGTTTGAATTCAATCATCATCAATTGATGTCATAGAAAAGTGTTAAACCATTCAAAACATTATTAGTAAATACATGTACATAAACAATGATACCGTTAATTTGACTATATCCTTTGAACCTTTAACCTTGACATTAGGTCAGTAATCTTCACCAGTGATTGATAAACAGTGTGCTTTTATAACACACACCACTTAAAAGAGCCTGTCTGATTAGTCATATCTGAAACATTCAGGACACACATATAATGATACTTATTACAGCTCGATAGACAGAAATTATCTACAGTTTAAGCAAATGTTTACCTCTGGTATAGGAGCCAGGTAACTTTCCCAATGATCAGGAAATAAATGGTTTGCCCCATCCTGGTAAAACCATAACAATTCCCGCCTGAAACACGAAACATGTTACGTTTGTGATAAAAAAAAGAAATGCATCATATCATACCACATCAATGTGAAATAACGTTAAGTTATCATAAATAGATTGCAAGGAATTGATAGAATTGTTTTTTTCATATTCCTGATATGTGAAATATTGTACAATGTGTGAAATATAACTATAAATACATATTTTATAAACTGAAGACAGACATAAAGCTCAACCTTTTCATCCCAAATGATCATTCCTTAGTATAAGATTTAACTGATGTCCCATATATTTTAGTAGCAGAAGCCAGCATTGCACTATCTTAGATCTATCAGTTTTTGGGTTTTTTTTTCTTTTTCATCTATTTAACTCCAACATATGGAGTAAGTCTAGCATGAAATGTTGATGAGATCCAGTCCCTGTAGAGATACATCAACCATGTAAGTTTGGTTGACATGCTGCAGAGAGGTTTCACAGAAGTACTCTTCAACTTGTTGAAACAAACTGAAAACTACTTTAATATTTAAGGAATATCCATACCGGTAAATAATCTATATTGTTACACTCAGTACCATATCTATATATTGTACATGTTTTACAATTTCTCTGTAATTTAAACCTCAATTATCAAACCATGAAATGCATCTTCTCATTATCATATAAAACTTTTGTTGATGTTATTTCTATTGAAACTTCTACTTTCTGCAGCGAATATAAATATGATCTAAAATCCATATCTCAAGCAATAAATGAATAGTTACCTGCGTAGATTGAAAATTCCTCGGAGGACAAGTGCCTTCACACGATCTGGGTGTGTTTCAGCATATGTTAAAGACAGCGTGGATCCCCAGCTACCTCCAAACACTACCCATTTATTAATTCCCAGGTGTTTTCTCAAATGCTCTATATCCTCGACAAGGTCCCAGGTTGTGTTTTCCTGTCAACATACAGAAGATGTTAATCTATATTTCCAGTTTACACATACATGTATATGGGGAATTTTTCAGATCACTTGGTGACAAATGTGAAATATGATTACGAACTTAACGTGAGAATAGACCAACATTGGAGTACCCTTTATGATTTTACCCACTACACATTATCTTGCTTTTCTTTTGCAATCCTGAAACATTTCAAAATGGGAATAAGATGTTTCTTAGTTTCAAAGTATTCCACATTAACATACAAATGTATAAATCACCAGAACACATTTAGTAGTCAAGGATAATTGTTAGATCTAATTGAAGTTCAATTTTCTTTTTAATATGATATACCAGTTTATTTTTGCCCTGGAACCAACTATCAAGAATTTGCCTCATATTCTTTACACCCTATGAGGATTATTCAAAATGGTTTTATACAAGTAACACTTCTTTTTTAAATTCACCCTTCTTGTTCGTGGATGAAAAGGGCAAAAATATTTAACAAGGCAAAAATATTTAACAGGGCAAAAATTACTCAGTGATCTGCAATGAACATGGTTACCAGGGAGGTCAACACCACAGCAAGGTCACAATTTAAGGTCAACACCACAGCAAGGTCACAATTTAAGGTCAACACCAAAGCAAGGTCACAATTTGAGGTCAAAACCACAGCAAGGTCACAATTTGAGGTCAACACCACAGTTAGGTCATAATAAGAGGTCAGCACCACAGCTAAGTCACAATTTGAGGTCAACATCACAGCAAGATCACATGTTGAGGTCAACACCACAGCTATGTCACATATTAAGGTCAACCCTACAGCTTTATGGTGACGATAGAAATCAACATCATTCAAGTTATAGAAAGAGGATAACAATATAGCTAGATGACATAATGAGGTCAGAACACTTCAGACATGTCATACGATGTAGATTCAACACCACAATTAACTCACAATTAGAGGTAAACACCACAGCCAGGTCATAGAGAGGTGTCAACACAGCTACATGTAGGTCATAGATATGGGTCAACACCACAGCTAGGACATCAACACATACAGTGATTAAGAGTTGGTGGGCCACATTTATGAAGCTATGATGACAGTTTGAAGCTAAATAGAAAACTAGGTTTTCAGATGATTTGACCTGATGTACTAAAAACTAATCTATGAAGACTTCTTAATGTACATATATGTTAAAGTAAAACCAAATAAAAGGCATGATTGATTTTCAATTGTATGTTTGTTTTAATAAGCACGCCTAAGTCCAATTAAAACCTGAAATTTCATATCTATCGAGTAATTTATCTTAAGTTCGTGAATGATTTTAATTAAAACATTTATTGAAATAATTAATTTCAATACCCTTTTGTTATTTTTAAGACCGTTAAGTGCGCCCTGAGTATTTTGCTGTATTAAGCTTTTGTCAGTGTCAACCACGAGTTCCTACTGCTTTCTTCAAGATGTTCCATTTATACTTCGTAATACAATGCACAGATCATACATCAAATACAAACTACATCTACATTGTGTAGTACAGAGGCCTAGAGAGTGTACATTGTAGCTGTACAGTGTACATATACATTGTGTAGTACAGTGGTCTAGGGAGTGTACATTGTAGCTGTACAGTGTACATATACATTGTGTAGTATAGAGGCCTAGAGAGTGTACATTGTAGCTGTACAGTGTACATATACATTGTGTAGTACAGAGGTCTAGACAGTGTACAGTGTACATATACATTGTGTAGTACAGAGGTCTAGTACAGAGACCTAGAGAGTGTACATTGTAGCTGTACAGTGTACATATACAATGTGTATTAGAGAGGCCTAGAGAGTGTACATTGTAGCTGTACAGTGTACATATATATTGTGTAGTACAGAGGCCTAGAGAGAGTACATTGTAGCTGTACAGTGTACATATACATTGTGTAGTATAGAGGCCTAGAGAGTGTACATTGTAGCTGTACAGTGTACATATACATTGTGTAGTACAGAGGTCTAGAGAGTGTACAGTGTACATATACATTGTGTAGTACAGAGGTCTAGTACAGAGACCTAGAGAGTGTACATTGTAGCTGTACAGTGTACATATACAATGTGTATTAGAGAGGCCTAGAGAGTGTACATTGTAGCTGTACAGTGTACATATACATTGTGTAGTACAGAGGCCTGGAGAGAGTACATTGTAGCTGTACAGTGTACATATACATTGTGTATTACAGAGGCCTAGAGAGTGTACATTGTAGCTGTACAGTGTACATATACATTGTGTAGTACAGAGGCCTAGAGTGTATACGTTGTAGCTGTACAGTGTATATGTACATTGTGTAGTACAGAGGACTAGAGAGTGTACATTGTAGCTGTACAATGTACATATACATTGTGTAGTACAGAGGCCTAGAGTGTGTACATTGTAGCTGTACAGTGTACATATACATTGTGTAGTACAGAGGCCTACAGAGTGTACATTGTAGCTGTACAGTGTACATATACATTATGTGGTAGTGAGGCCTAGAGAGTGTACATTGTAACTCCACAGTGTATATGTATGTTGTGGCCTTACAAATGCACGGGTACAATTATATACATCTAAAAATACCACTAAAAGTGTAGTAGTTATTAAGTTGGTTCCATACTGCAGTTGGATTAATTCACACATATATAATTGTTAACATACTCTTAATTCTGCCGGAGGTGTAGACTTTCCAGCTCCTCTCTGGTCAAAAAGAATAATTCTGTATGCTTTCGGGTCAAAATATCGTCTGTCTCGGGAAGAGGTGCCACCACCGGGGCCTCCATGACTATGTATATATAAAACATATATATATAATCTGTATTTGCTTATTTCCAATATATCGTTCCAACATGGAAATACAAAAGGTCAAAGTACAAAGTGAAAGTAGATGTAACATCCGAGATACGTCCATTGACACACAACACTTACATGAATATAACAGGATTTCCATCGTT
Organism: Ylistrum balloti; assembly: GCF_031769215.1. NCBI lineage: Eukaryota > Metazoa > Mollusca > Bivalvia > Pectinida > Pectinidae > Ylistrum > Ylistrum balloti. Next base: position 612,647 of record NW_026782471.1, on the reverse strand, counting down.
GTTTCCACTTTGTTCATAATAAATGTCGTGTATTTCCGATACTTTGAGTTTTCCAGAATCGAATGGTTCTATTTCTGGAAATAACCCTCTCTGTGTCGACATCGTATTATCGGTGTTGCTGCGAAATTGCCTTGTTCGATCACCAGCTGTGACACTCGGTCTCGTGAGACACTCGGTCAAAGGTTTCTGGCCGAAGCGGAGTATCGTCGAAGTCCGGCACACTTCAGATGTGGCAATATTTCGAGAAAGTCGATATCTAGATAACTTTCTAAGCAATCGGGAAGCAAGCATTTAGCCCTCGTCTATGAAAAATATACATGTGGATATAATCATGTCAAGAGGTCAACCTAACGGCAACCCAGGAACGATTGGCACAGACAAGAGACAACACTCATTCGTATGGCGGTTGCATAACAAAGGGAGACAACTGATTATTACATAACCGGACTGTTCTGCTATGAAACACATCCATGTAGTATGTTTCGTATGGTATACGTGTCATAAAAGTATTTATTTCAGTAGGCATAGTGTGACAAACTGAATTTTGAAGGGTGGGTTAAAGTATTTATATATCTATAAATAAATGAATAGAAGTGAATGACTTGGATCTCATATAGTTTGATATTTAAACAGTACTAAATGAAAAAAAATATTCAAATCCAAACAACTACACTCTCTTTAACTTTGATTAGTCTACTTGTTCAAAACTCCACTCTGACTGCTGTATACAAATAAATATAGGATAATAACGAACAAGTGCAGTGTGAGCTCGGATTGGGAATTTTTATTCTAGTGTATGATTTGACATTTAATTGTTTGTGGAGTACATCGCCCATGAGCGGCCAGGTCAGAGGTCAATAACCGGTACCTCACCGAACAATGTACGGGAAGCCCGCTGCATGCAATCCAGGACAACTGGTATAAAGTGTCTTGTCCAAGGACAACATTAAAGACCGCACACAGACACGAGTAATGGGTGTCGGACTATGTAATTCACGTGAAGTCGCGTGTAAGTGAACACTTTACCGACTGACCTATCACGGCTCCTGTCATTGATTGTTATTTCAACACTGTTACATAAAACTATATATCAAAAAAGGCTTTTATTTGGTCGGAATCGTGGTCATCTTTAAATAGAATCGAGTCCGTGCCATATTGAATAAGTAAATTATCACACGGATGTCGATGTGATTTGGAATTTATTCAACGAGTTCAATAATTCTATATATCACGAACTTTTGGTGAGTGATATAACAAAGAAATTCACGAGGTTGATAAATTTCATATTACATGGACACGATTATAAGATTCCGTTTATCATATGACACATATTTCTGGAATATAGGCGAAAATGTTTTTAGTTAATCTGCCTATAAGACGAGTTTTTTCACAACCGAGACATTCATTTTACGTTCTACAGACGTGACGTATCTATGACGTCACATTAGTGATTACACATTTGTCTTTCCTAAGAGTTCCTCTCTTCAATATATCAAATTTAATTCATAATTTCAATCTGAGAATAATTGATACTTTATGAATTGTCTGAATTCAGTGAATAAATACCTCTTTATCATTTTGGTTGTAAGCTGATGGGATACATGGGACCTATCAAAATATCATGACGATAACGAAACGACACGTGCTAAAGATCTTATGACGTCACAAAAGAGAAATCCGAGTACGTATGGTCATTAAGCATCATGAAGAATAAATTACCATCATCCTCGGAATTCTAGGGGTTACGTCCAGTTACATTGTATAAGCTCAACAGTCTGTACAGTTTAGAGGATCTCGAGATCATGGCGGTAATGCGATTTTGAATTTGTTCCATACAATGTACATACATTTTTATATATGATATTTGATCCACTCAATTATCTTATTCGCATTCCTCATCCCGATAATTCACAACAACAGTTGTTCCTGTCTATGTTTTCCTGTTTATTACATCAATATTATTACAGTGATATTATTTTAATATTTGTTATTGTTAGGATTTTTATTTATCTATTTATTTATTTATTTATTCATTTTTTTATTTGCCTCCCTTTCTTCTGCAGTCAACGAAACATATAATTAGTTCACATATCATACTATATAATTTGTATTCAGTATAACAGATATACTGTACAAAACCATTCTGAATTATATTTGTTATTGTTAGGATTGAGTGGAATATTGACTTAACTTAGTTGGCCTTTGTGTACTCAGTATTGTTCAAATATCATACACAGGCAACGCGACACGCGGTGTTCATACCCATGACATTTCACACAGGTTGTGAAGGTAAACACTTATTGTAAAACAGTTGATATTCACTTCCGGGTCAAGCCGACTTCCAACACCGATGTAAGTATATTTTTTCTGAGTTAACTTCCTCACTGTTGCACGTTGATAACAAAAACACTTCGTCGTTTGCATATATCTGACATTAATTATAGTTTAATTTCTTGTATTCTACAATGTTCGATATCTGAAGTATAAAGATTCACGTGTTTTCACTTCTGAGTCAGAAATTAATCTGGGGAAAGAGACCATGTTCAAGTATAAATTATCTTGTCTCGCAATCCATGAGTTAACGTACATTATACGAAATGATATGAAATGGGCATATGTCCAACTGTATTAAACTGATTAAACATAATTTCATGAAGTGTTTTTCTCCTAATACAGTATTATAACTATTCTACGTAAATGTAATTTTCACAATTATATGAAACAAAAGTCAGACGCATACATTATGATCAAAGTCTCATCTTCAATATTTATATATCCTATCCAATCAAATATCTGTGTATAAAAGAGGTCACTCTATTTATGGTTATGTCAGACTGTAGAATAATATTGAGCTAAACCTTTACAATATTATAAGTGCTTGTATGTGCCATATACGATGTAGTCACACACGTACACATATCAATTGTCGGTATGTACATAATTGTACTTGAAACCATATAGGCCTTAAAGAAATAACGTGGAGAATTAACCCGAATCTCTCGTCTTTTATTAATCACACACACTTCCATTTAAATGTATTAGTGAATTAGAAGTAATATCACGCCAGTGGAGAGGCCTAATCCGAAGCTTGTATACATGTACATAAATAATGGCACTTTAAATACGGCACACAACCACAGTAATTATAGTTCAATGTCTTTTTCAGAAATGAACCCACCGTAATTAATTTTAGTATAATTATTTGAGGTCTTCAAAATTACTCATATGAAGTACTTACACTGTATATAAATAGATATGATTAAATATATTGCAGACTACATGCAGAACTACGGAGGGCCAGGCGGATATCCCCCGCCAGGTGGACCCGGGGGTTACCCTCCACCAGCCGGACAAGGCTACCCTCCAGGTGGGCAGGGCTACCCTCCTGCAGGTGGCGGTGGATATCCACCGCCGGCTGGTCCAGGTTTTCCACCGGCAGGGGGCGCTGGTTATGCAGCAGGTTATAATGCGCCACCTGGCGCTTATGGACAACCTGGCTATCCCCAAACGGTACGTCATGCATCTTTTGGAGCAAGGTAGAATATGTAAAGCGTTAACTAATAAAATGAAGTACGGAATGATAGTAATGCATTTAGACTGGAAAAGTCTCCCCGCGTGTTTATTGTGAATCGGAATCCTTATCATCCTGATTGTAATATACATTGTACCTTAATGTTTAAACATAGTAGAGGTTATAAAGATGTTACGCAACAAGTGAAGTTGTGTGTGGTTTTTCAGTCACTCTCGTTAGTTAATAGTAAAAAGACAGTTTTACAAAATCAATCTTTAACTATTTATTGCTCGTTTAAATTTCCGCGATCGTATAAAGCGGCCTTCCGGGTCAATGTTCACCATCGCAGCCAATCAAAATACATTTACAGTTTATCCCACGTGTTGTATACATTCACAATTGTCCATATCAAGGATGCCTCAGGACTTAAATAGCATCCGACAATCAAGGTAGGAAGTGTCGACTGTTACATAGCTAGGAACAGATAATGTGTTTACATTGTTACTGAAAACATTAACAAAATCTATAGATGTCTACTTTCGAGGTTTGACATTTCTCCCTTTTCTCTAGGATGAAATAAAGACAACCCATGACACTTTGAAAAATAAAATTCTATAGGGAAATCTTTAGTTCGTTATGAAATAGGCAATACCTAAGAGCAAGGATCAATACTATTTTGTAATGTGATAAAAAGTACCTTAAATTTGTTTTCACTTTAAATGAGATTTCGTGCAATTTGTCTTGAAGTTTTGATTTTTACTCGCCAAGATTCGTAAAGATTGTCTTATTTAGTCTCATATGAAATGTAATCTCATTTAGATCCCATATACATAACTATACATGTATATTCAAAACTTTCCATTCAGGGTATACCGCCAAACCAAGGATATCCTGGTATGCAGCCAGGAGGGATGCCACCAGGGGGTATGCCACCAGGGGGTATGCATCCCGGAGGAATGCCACCGGGCGGCATGCCATATCAGGGCGGTATGCCATATCAGGGGATGCCACAGGGAATGCCACAAGGAATGCCACAAGGAATGCCACAACAAATGGGAGCCACGTATGGAGGTCCGCCGATACAGAATCCGGTACGTGCCACACTGTCCGTAATTACAATGTTTAAACAGTCACCAGAAATGACACCTCCAAATTCATATAAACAGTGGCGCAATTCATACACTTCCTTTTTATATAATCTCACATCAAAAACTATCGGAAGCATTGATAAACAAGTTATATAGACTAAACAGCATCATACAATTGCTTCGTCCTTCTCCGATACGTCAGTGATGCTATGGATCTAAATGATACATTTAACTGTGCCATACAGCTGTTTTATCCTTCTCGGTCTCGTCAGTGATGCTAGGGGTCTAAATGATACATTTAACTGTGCCATACAACTGTTTCTTTATCCTTCTCGGACGCGTCAGTGATGCTAGGGGTCTAAATGATACATTTAACTGTGCCATACAACTGTTTCTTTATCCTTCTCGGACGCGTCAGTGATGCTAGGGGTCTAAATGATACATTTAACTGTGCCATACAGCTGTTTTATCCTTCTCGGTCTCGTCAGTGATACTTAAGGTTTGGATAATGAATTTGACCTTTTCATACAACTGTTTCTTTATCCTTCTCGGACGCGTCAGTGATGCTAGGGGTCTAAATGATAATTTAACTGTGCCATACAGCTGTTTTATCCTTCTCGGTCTCGTCAGTGATGCTAGGGGTCTAAATGATACATTTAACTGTGCCATACAACTGTTTCTTTATCCTTCTCGGACGCGTCAGTGATGCTAGGGGTCTAAATGATACATTTAACTGTGCCATACAACTGTTTCTTTGTCCTTCTCGGTCTCGTCAGTGATGATAGAAGTCGAAATGATGAACTACACTTCATCATACATCCAGTTGCGGCGTCTTTGTTAGACTCATCTGTGAAAGTGCAAGTTGAAATCTAGAAATCGACTTAGGAAAGTGGAATTGACGAATCAAATAAAAGTTAACATATAGGAGGAGTTGGGTAGTAATGCTATACTGTGATTGTGTCATTTACCATACTGGAAGTTTTCAAAAGATTTTAAATGACTAAACAAAAAAATGGGTAAACAAAAAAATTATGTTTGAGTATTCTGAACCGTACCACAATTCATATGAATTCAAAATATGCTATGTCGTAAGAAAGTAACATTTAGGGGAAATAGCTCAATCCAGCGTGGACCTCCATCCTCGTCGTTCTCATCTTTCTTCTAACTTTATAATTTATGTTCATCAACTCACATGCTTTTGTCTTATATAAAATAGTTGGTTATGTGCGATTTTTGTTGTTTCTCAGCCCACACCGTTCATGAGTCAAGTGCAGGGAGGTCTTGCTATCGGGAGAAGCATTGTCGTCAGTGGAATGGCGATACCTGGCAGCAATGGGTAATGTGTCCTTTGGTGTTATTTTATTCTAAGGCATGATTATCCTGCAACATGTTGTTATAATCAAGATTTTTTTTTTTTCGATTTCGGATGAATGAATCAAACCATCAAGAAAATCTATCACAAAAAATAACCATAAAAATAATATAATAACCAACCAAACACTAATGAAAACAAATATTAACCCCCTAAAAATATTCCTTCTCGTAAACTTACTAAAATTATTAATCGATTTCGATGAAACCACAAAACAATGACAGAGACCACATGTGGGCTTGTTTTGAATTTCCCCAACGTATTCAGTCTGGAAGATGTGTAGGTGTGTATGCAGGTATTCTTAACAGATTGTAGTTGCCGTGGTAACCAGGTCACTATATATTTTGAGGTCATCTGATGGAAGGGTCAAGGTGACCTATTGCTATAATGCATCGTCCGTCGTCGTGCGCGTCTGCTGTCCGTAAACTTGTCATTTAAAACGCTACTCCTACTGAACGCCTGGGCGGATATCAACCCAATTTTGTCGAAAACATCATTTTGGATGGGGCATTATTTCCTATTTTAGAAAGTTGATTCAACCCTTAATGACCTGGGGATGGGGCCCCAAAAGGGTAATTCGACAATACTTTGCTCCAAAATGCTACTCTTCCCTAATGCTCAAATGGATTTCATTCAAATTTTATCCGAAACATCAGCAGAGGCAAGTTATTAATTCTTAAAATTCGGAATGTCGATTTGATCACTAGGAACTTAGAGGCGGGTCCACGAATAGGAAATTTAGTCAATATTTCGGTGCAGAATGCTACTTTTCCTGAATGCATGAATGGATTTCACCCAAATGTTGTTTGAAACATCACTGAGGACGGAGAAGCATTTCTTACATTCAGAAAGTTGATTCGACCCCTGAGGACCTAGGACGGGACTCCAACTGGGGACGAAAGACAGGGTTTTGCTTTAAAATGTTATTTCTTCTTCATTCCTGGATCGATTTCAACCATATTTGATCTTATTTCTTAAATTCAGAAAATTGTTAAGACCCCTAAGGACCTGTCAGGCCAACATCTGCAAATTCTGAGGTTTGTCCATCAATTCATCGATTGTCAGATGACCGTTAAGGGCCATGGTCTTCTTGTATTCGTAATGATACATATGTATCAGTCCTGAGATTTTGTCACTGAACCCCAGAAAATCATGAAAAATACTATACCTTGAAAATAACGATTTTTCAGTATTGTATGGAAAAAATCTACATAATTTTATTGCATATTTATCTCCTCCAGCCGATTTTCCATTAATTTCCAAGAAGACCCATCGGGAGAAAACATCGCCCTTCATTTTGACGCGCGTATCCAGGCTGGAGCCGACCACGATGTTACTGTCCTAAATACAAAGACATCCGGAAGCTGGGGACCGGAAGACAGAGGCGCTTCCTACTTCCCGTTTGGGATAAATCAACAGTTCGAAGTCCGCTTTATCGTGGATCAAGATAGATTCAGAGTAAGTTTTTCCAACAATAACCTGACCATAACAATTACTTATTTGTTACTGTAACTTTTTTTGAAGGGAGGAAGTGTTGTAATTGTTATTACTTTTATATATTTCTCTGGTTTATAATTTCTATTGAATCGGTTATTGGCGGTCCAGTTCATTTCTGGAAAAATGCCAAGTTTAACTCTCGAAGTGACATCTCATACAGAAGAATTCCGTATCCTGGTTACGGTATCCAGGCATGTTTTGCTTGGTGACAAGTTATATATCATTATATTATATATATGTATCATATTCACAATGAATATATCACTTCAACAAGTGAGTGTTCGAGTGAAGCGAACCGGTATGAAAAACCTAGAAACAATTGTAGAATTTGTCGCTGTTGACAAGAAATCATCAGAATACGATATCAAGCGCTTATTTCATATCATAAATATTATAAACCTCGCGTCAGTGACCTGACTTGAAAGACGAAAGCACCGACAGTAAAGCGCTGTATGTGGTGTCACGATTGATTTTAATAAGCACCATGCGTCACTATAACACAGATAATACTGTCACACTAATCACGAGTTTACGTAATTTTAAAGATCGGATATTGTATTTAAACGACGAATGGTTGATTTTGTTTCTTTCTCTCTCTTTTTAAAAATTTTTTTTTTTACAATTTTATCGAAAACTATCGTTTGAATGAAGAATGTTTTTTAATCTCTGCGATTGACAAAAAGTAAACGTACATATGAAATGAAAGTAGATAATTTGTGCAGATATTTAGCATCTTTTTGTGTGCAACCGGTTTTACCATAGGTCTAGCTTTAAGCACATTGGTGACTCTGGATGTGTACATAAAATTAGACAGAATACAGGGGGTAGTTCATCACAATTAATTAAATTAGGTTACTGTCCATGGTTATTTTTTCCAATATCTTAGATTTTCGCGGGTTTTTCAAAGGTTTGTAACAAGAAAGATATCGCTGTATCATGGATAACACGAAAAGGACTATAGTTCTGTATATACGTTTTATTTGCCAAAGTATTGTAAAACCGCAGTTAAAAAAAGGAAAAGAAAAAAATGGACACTTTATTTCGTTGAAGAATATAGCTCAATAAATCTATTAAATGGCTTTTGTACACATGAGTTGTTGGTGGATTAGGGGTAGCCACGAATTCCACCAAAATTTACAGTATAATATTTTTATTGATTGTCTTCCATAATAAAACACAGCGAACATCACGAAAATAACAACATTGATAGTATTACAACATTGATAGTATTATAACAACATTGATAGTATTACAACATTGATAGATTACAACATAGATAGTATTATAACAACATTGATAGTATTATAACAACATTGATAGTATTATAACATTGATAGTATTAAAAATTGCATTCTTATCCGTTATTTTTATTTATTTTGTAGATTTTCTCCAACAACAAACCATTTTGCGACTATCCGCACAGACTACATCCACCACAGAAGTTTGCTTGTATCAACATCACCGGGGACATTCAGATCCATCATATCCGATTCGAGTAGAAAAACGACAAAGAAGCAGCGATAAATGATTTTTTATGTCATTTAATTACATTTCAACTTTAGCTTATTTAAAAACATTACAATTATATCAATGTCTTTGAGATTTTCCCTCACCAGTTTGTTTGGTTTTGTCAACGCAGAATGTTTAAGCATGAATATTTCATAAATTAATACAGTCGAGCCTCGTTATCTTGAATCAGCGAGTTCAACTGTTTTGTGAAAAGTTAGACAGGGGCCGACTAAAAGCTTCGAATTAAACGAGGTCTTCGGGTTATACGAGTTCGAGATACCGAGGATTTATACTACATAAAACAACAGATTAAGATTATGTTCTTTATGTCAAAATATTATGAACCTTGATTTTTTTAAATAACCTATTTGTTAATTTACATTATAGACATATGAAGACACTGATTACAGAGTAGGTTAAATACAACTAGTACAAAAGATAGATATTTGTGTACATTTGTAAATCAGTATGTAGTTATAGCAGTTGTATCCCCACACTGAGATTCTCTTCCACGTCGAGTTGTTATATCTTTAAAATTGTCAAACAGAACACATCTAAATCATCTCCTTCGTAAAACTTTCTAAGAATGTTTTCACCAAACTGAAAAAGGAACAATTAATTTGGGAAAATTTTTTGCGGATATTTTAAATCGCAAATTTATATCCATCCAAAACCATGGCCTAGCAAAGCACGCAAGAAAAGACCGTTGATTTTACCAGAAGTTATTTTGAATTGAAGCCATTAAAATACAACGTTCTACGTTTTTCATTTAGAAAACGGATCGTGATTGAAGGGAGGTAACGCTTGAATTTACTCTTCTTTCTTCATACAACATACAATAAAATTATCTAAAATGCATTGAGCAGTATCGTTGAGAATCCTTAATGAAATTTTGAATGAAGAGAGCTTTTGTAAAACCATATATCACATAAGAAACAATTGAAGAATTTATCATGTAAATCATGTTTTATGTTCCCAGAAAAATCAATCTGTCCTTTCGTGTCCGGACTAAATCTTTGCCCACAATTAAGCAAGGATTATGAAACTTGGTGTATGTATTTTTCTTCTTCTCGATATTTAAATCCAAACAGCAAAAATAATTATATATCAAACATATATAAATATATATATCTAATCTCAGGTTGATAGATATCGGTATGTTTGTCACGTCTTACTGACAAAAAATTGAAGCTGAAGACCCGTTACAACAATATAAAAGATGAAGGAACCCGGATGTAGCCGAAATACCTGCGTAATGTGTTTAAATACATAAATTGAGAACAGACACTTTCTGTATCAATCAAACGTTTCCTGTCATTGTGATAAACACGTATTATTGTGATATAAAAACGAATTAATATAGAAACATAAATAGATAATATATATGTACAACATCATCATTTCCACTGGCGATTTCTCAGGGACCAGAAAACCTTTAATTCACTTGTCTAGGAACGTTTTCATTTTCCCTGTAATTGCCCTTTTCCTCCATTTCATCTCATGTTTTATTCTGTTCATCCACTGCTTCATCGTTCGTCACTTCTGATTTTTCTGCATCGTTCAAAGTCGAAGCTGATTCTACTTTAGGAGATCTGATGACGCCCAACTTCCACAAGCCAACAACCAGGACTATTATTGGAATAATTAACAGAGAAATGAGGGGCAGTAGATTCTGAGAACTGTTTGTTCTGGTGTCTGTGGTCAGGGAGGCACATCCTTATTATAAAAACAAAAAAGAAAACAGCGTAATGTCGGCAGAAGATTGATTATCTTAATAAACTTCATCACAAATAAGACGTAAAACAAGCTTCCATTTCCTAGAATATTTCTGAAAAGTGTCATTTTTTTTCTCTCTTTTTTATTTTGAATAAAACTTTATTTTAATATGCCAGAAAATATGTGCACTTATTTTGAGTTACGGTTTAAGTCTGCAGCGGAAAGAAGAATTTTCCGGGGAGAACACGAAACAGACTACAAGATTCGTCTACCTCTTGAGAAAATTACAAAATATGATATAATATCAAAGCTTCTATTCGGTGTCCATTTTTTTCTATAGCTGTATATGATACCAACCTGATCGACTGAACGCCATTACAAACCCATTCTTTTCGTCACTGTCGTCTGACGTCATCGTGACGATAGCTGACGTATTACTCGTGGTGTAGTTATGAGCAGAATTCCAGTCATTGTTTTCACAGATGTTCAAGGTTGGATTATCGTCTGTAAACAAACGCACATCGATAAATTCAAACCGTATTTGATTGACAATGTGATTGGACACAAGTTCTTGCAACTTTCTAAGCCCTCTCCCAACATTGTAAAATGCACAATAATTACAGATAGCACGAGATGATACAATTTCAAGCGTCTAGTAGCATTCAATTTCAATTATAAACATTCAACGTGATTTGTTTTAGAGAAGGAAAGAAGGCGAGGAAAGAGGGAACAGATAAGAAGGAGTTCTTGTTACCTAGGTTACCCATTAACTAGTTTCGAACCTTTTTGTTGAGTTACGCTGGAAAGCACAGTCAGTATAAGATCAGCATTAGTTTGGAATGGAAGTTCGGGATCACTCCACCAAAGTCTATTGACAAGGGGAACTGACTGGATGCCAATATCAGACGGAGAATTAAATAAAGATATTCTTGAATTCGAAAATTGCGAACAAACGAAATAATAATGATACATATCTTTGTTACCGTAACCCCAATGGCAAACAGGTGATGAACATTTATATAGGAAGTAAATCATTTTAAGACCACTGATCTTGTGTCTGATTCGTGTTAGAAGAATCACGAGGTATCGGTAACCAGCAGGTAAATATTTAGGTAAAACATATGATATAGGCGATAATCTCATTAGGAATTCTGATAAAGAAGTAATATTTTTACATAATTACATCAAGTTTACTGCACATGGTAATTGTAGAAGGGATTAATTATTTTTAAATACACGTATATCCAATCTCCAACTTGACAGTAGGTAGTAATCTGGATTATGGAAGTCACGAGAAAGATTAAGATAATCTGGTATTTATCCATTATGAATCTTATAAAAAGTAGTGTTTGAACTTCTCGCGCCTAGATCTTAAAGGGAAGCAAGCCAGTCTCGAAGTAGAGTGCCACACAAGAGATGAGATACCAGTTACAAGTCTTGCGCGTGCTAATTGGACTGTTTCCAGGACGTTTATCAGAATATTAAAGAGTCAGTCTAATATTAGACGAGTACATAGTATTAAGAATATTTTTGCTAACATTATATTTCAATTGTTTCAAAGCGGCTACTTTACACATCGATGTCATATACGTGCGATATATGTATATTGAATTATACTAAACAGCCTATGAAGCTAACAGTAAGAAATTATGCATTTGTGATTTTGCTGATATCACAACGACTTGTAAAATCAGTGTGCGCCATGTTCTTTTTATTGTACTGCAGTCTAAACAAAATCTATTGTATAACAATATTGACGAATATTTATTTGACATTTCTATAACATAACGTTACCTAAGAGAAACAAATTACGAATACTAATATATAGGTGGCACTACATGCTCACATAATTAATATCTAATCATAGGCATACAAGGTAAAAGATGACAGATAATGATATAGCCACTGTTCCTCATTACGTCCGCATGTTAAATATAAAAACGGATTTCCGTGTATTCAGTAGAGTGATGCATATGAAAGTGAATAGAAAGAAAAAAACATGTGCTCATTACCAATACGAAATCGTTTTATATGTAATTAACGCCCAATTTGTGTCAAACCACACGAAAATGCACTTTATGCGGTGCATAATACATTCAGAAAGCAGGTGTTATTAGATTGTTTGTGGTTAAACAACCGTTCATGAAGAGCAGATATTCAATGATTATTAGTCCGCGATATGGATTATCAACAACTTTCACTTCGGAAATTCCAATTCTATTAAAATTTATGCAAATAAAATTTATTTAGAGAAAGAAAGACATCTATGAATAACTTTATTCATAGTAAATAGGTAAAGTTATATTGGAAACAACCAATACGACGACGTAACGACATATAATCAAGGGAGATAACTCCGGTTATATTAGCCGGTTGACTCGGCATTCCGGACAACTTAAAAACCGAGCGTTTTAGGCCGGGAACGAAGGTGTCTAAATTATCGAGAGTCCTTTGTACATTGTAAAATGTTCGAAAAAAAAGAAGCTATTTCTAAATGGCTGTTGTTTACAAGTACATTATTTCTTCGCGAGGTGTTCGTTATACGTGAGATTGAGATTTTTTTGTATAGTACAGCATGTTTACCGTATGTCAGGGTAATGAAATCATAGCTACAACCCTCGACATTTATGTATTTAAAGTCCAGCACCAGTGTCCCACAATCGTTCTGGGCAGTTATCGTCCAGGTACAGCTGGTGGACCTACAATTAAACAGACACCTTTATCAAGCGTAAATCATTCAAATACAATGATATGTAGGTATGCCAGGGGGCCGACTCAGCAGCCGGTCTTACAACAGTGATACTGTAATTACAATTATCACCAGAATTCATGAGAAAGTTGTCGTTCCTGACAGGCTCAATATATGTTATATAGCTAGGATGCCTTCATACTGCAACCCAATCATGGTACATTGTAATCGGCAAGACATTTTGTGACTTTTGGGAGAGAGAGTTGAGCGAACTCAGGTGCTCTAAATGAAGAAGGGTCATGTAGCAAGAAAAATATCAAAATAGATTAAGATTGCAGATAAAACATACTTACCCTGGATACGTCTGTGGAAAGTTTGAAGTCGTTATGTATTGTCTGGAATCTGTTGCAATCAGAGACGCCACCGTGCATCCTACGTGTTACAATCCCTTATATCAGATGATTGTTAAAAGAATACAATATTTGAACATCAAAATCATGTCCGTTTTTAGTATTGATTGTCTTCAACGTCTTCTAAATGAAACACATCGTCCGATAATGCATATTTCATCGTAAAAATTGTTTTAGAACAAAAGGACACGTTGTTCAGCGGTCTAAGTCTAGAGCTTGTCGTAAATAAGATTAAACTTCTAAAAAATTGAAAGACATATATTTCTAAACGTAATAAACTAGAAAATAAGAAATTTCTTTGTTGTGTCAATTTGTATACCTACTTACAGGGAAATTAAAGTCAACGTTGTTCTGACGTGAAACTCCTAGCGAATAGGGAAATTAAAGTCAGCGTTGTTCTGACGTGAAACTCCTCGCGAAAGTATCTGATCGTTTGTAACATGCGATAGAGGAAATTATAAAACTTAACATATAATATTTTGTCGTTGTCTGAAGATGAAGATGTTGCAAGAAGTATGGCAGTTGATATCATGTTTCTTTTGCTGTATCATTGGGGATGATAAATAATACATTTCTAAACTTCACACGTGTTTGTGAACGACGCCATCCAAATCTTCCTTTTAAACTCTATTACGACGCCTCACATTCACAATCGTGATTTGTTGAAAATGAAATTAGTTGCAAAATAGATAGATTCACGAGAGCAGTTTAGAGGAGTAAAAGTTGCATTGAGTCAAGTAATCTAGTCTAATGGAGAAAATTTAAACTTTTGAAATTTCTTTTTTCACAAATGATTTATGTTCCATTTTGGATGTTAAACACGTATGATAGGTCCATTATCACTCGTCATTATATATACATAGCTGATAATTAGAAATGTATATTTAAACATGGTTGTCTATTGATATTTACATATCCAGATAATGTCGACTGCTCGTGCGCCTCAACACAACAATAAAGTATTTACCTGATTTATTGTCTTCCTGATCATTGATAACAACAATAACATATTTACTATCATTACGGAGACAAGCCGAGACAAAAACATCCTTTATCGTTAATATTGTAATTACACTAGACACGTGTATAATGTGTCGATCTGATTACATAGACATTGTCCGTCTTAATCATTTATTCATCTATACCTAAACATTTTTTTTTTAAATATCCATAGTTTGTCAGTCAGGAAATCACAAAGAGCTGGATATTTAATGAAACCGGTTGGGTTTTTCTCACTCCTATACTAGGTTTTAATAATTTAAGCCTTACTGATATTACTAACGAGTTCTGGAAGGAAACAGCTATATGATACAATTTATAACTTGACATGTCTAATTCTAAATTTGTTATTGGAGATAATGGTTAATAACGTGACTGTCTATTGTAACTCCCCACTTACCTCCATCCAAACAAATAAACTATCGCCCAAGAATTTCTTATGTCTAGTTATCTGACTTGTCTAGTTATCTGACTTGTCTAGTTACCTAACTTGTCTAGTTTTCAGACTTGTCTAGTTATCAAGTCATCTATCTAGACAAATCAGATAACTAGACGAGTTAGATAGCTGGACAAGTTAGATAACTAGTCAGTCAGATAACTAGACAAGTCAGATAACTAGACAAATTAGATAACTAGACAAATCAGATAGCTGGCCAAGTTAGATAACTAGACAAGTCAGATAACTAGACAAGTTGGATAACTAGACAAGTCAGATAGCTGGACAAGTTAGATAACTAGTCAAGTCATATAGCTGGACAAGTTAGATAACTAGACAAGTTAGATAACTAAAGTTAGATAACTAGACAAGTTAGATAACTAGACATGTCAGAAAACTGGACAAGTTAGATAACTAGACAAGTCAGATAGCTGGACAAGTTAGATAACTAGTCAAGTCATATAGCTGGACAAGTTAGATAACTAGACAAATTAGATAACTAAAGTTAGATAACTAGACAAGTTAGATAACTAGACACGTTAGATAACTAGACAAGTCAGAAAACTGGACAAGTTAGATAACTAGACAAGTCAGATAAATAGACAAGTTAGATAACTAGACAAGTCAGATAGCTTGACAAGTTAGATAACTAGTCAAGTCACTTAACTAGACAAGTCAGAAAGCTCGACAAGTTAGATAACTAGACAAGCCAGATAACTAGACAAGTCAGATAACTAGACAAGTCAGAAAGCTGGACAAGTTAGATAACAAGACAAGTCAGATAACTAGACAAGTCAGATAGCTGGACAAGTTAGATAACTAGACAAGTTAGATAACTAAACACGTTAGATAACTAGAAAAGTTAGATTAGTCTAGTTATCTGACCTGTCTTGTTATTTGACTTAGGCAAAAGAAAGACGATGTTCAGACGTTCTAACTTCTTAAACCTGCTGTACAAAGGGTTTATTTGCGACGGCTGAAATTGCCGATTTTTTTTATGGAAAGTGTAAATCAATAAGAGTTTATTTTTACGGAAAATTATAACCTGACAACGGGTATTGTTTTTTATTTACAAGGTGGTATGATATTTTTATAATATTCTATTCTCGAATTATCTGAGAAAAACCAACAGTCAGTTTCGGAGGGGTTGTCCGAACAAGATTCCTCCAAGCGTCTGTCATTTCGTCACCATGGCAACCCAATGGAAACCAGTTTTTCGAAGAGGGTCTCACTGTATTTGTCATCTCCCTGAACCTTTTTTATACAAAATTTAAGTTAATCAGACAATATCTGGTTAATTTCGACCAATCAGAAGCCCCAAGTGTGTTTCCATGGTAAATGTTTTAGAAAATCTCATATGTCAAATCATTGGCTATAATTAGCTATAGCAAACTAAGTTCAAGTTCAATTTAAACCAATTAAAGGATAAAAGTTATGGAACTTTATCAAGCAAACTTGTGTATACCATTGACCTAATTCATAATCTTTATTATGAAAACTTGTGTATAGTGACATGATAATCAAAATTTCTGAACAAATGGACAGCATCCATCTTGTTTCCATAGTAACTGGAAACACCGGATGTATATAATTATAGACACTGCTTGACCAAATTGAATTGGTGAGTATAAAAACCTGTTAACAGTGACCTGGTTTACCTTGGTAACCCAAAATTCTGCTAATAACGTTCATGCGCATCTACACATGGTCCCTAACATTCCTGTATAATTTCATTGAGAATGCTATTACTTTCTATGGACGGACGGACGGACTGACAGACAGGCCATGTGAGTAATCTGAGTTTTTAAACTTACCAAAGTCATTTGTTGACGCAGACATGTATTTCAAATGGAAACCTTCCTGGTCCGTGTTTTTGATGCCATCAGACATAAAGTGAACGTATATATTACCGCTACTGGCTACTTTAGTTAGCGATTTTCTCGAGTTACCGCTTTCCATGTACAACAGGGGATCTGATGTGCTCTTTCCTGAAATACCACATAAGAATTGTATCCAATATGAACATGATTAATAATGACGAATTCACTTACGATTAACGATAGGAGCGTTTACTATCAAAATGTTTATGTCGAAGGATGTTTTGCTTTTCGCTCTTTCAAAGATAAAACAAGATCTCATAAAACATGAAATATCGTAAAAGATGGTCCGTTTCACGACCGCGTTGCAAAATCACACCATTTTCACATTTGGCTCTAAAACCGTGAAATCATGGGTAAAAAAGATTTTTTCAGAAGTGAATATATTAATTTCATAAAGAATAAACAATAAAAATGCATTGAGATTTTTTTTTTAAGTTTTGTTGTGTTATGTTTGTTTGTTTGTTTTGTTTTGTTTGGGTTTTTTGTGAAGCAATCAGATTCAGATTCTGATTCAGACCGATCGTTATCTTAATAGTAGTGACTCCTAATATAAAAAAAACAAGGTGGACAATGTTCGTTTTCAGTTACGGAATTCTTGTAGAATATCCATCCAGTTAGAGAAAAATAAGTTTTCAACCTTCGTCATTCGTCTATTACATAGTTGATGTTCCGTCCTATACGTTTAAACTTGATTTAACGTCTTTGCAACAGCCGGGTCATATGAGGACGGGTTGCAAGAAAGTGGAACATAAAGTACAGGTAGAAAGGCAAGTTAACAAAGAGATAGACATATCAGAATCCGATGTATAGGGTTACAGATCAAATTTAGTCTCTTCAATGTTCCCTTAATAGAAGACACAGCAGAAATCCATGGATTATCGGCAGAGGTCACTCTTAGTCGCCTCTTACAATAGCACGCATTAGACCCTATTCATTCTTGATCTTTCTGATTTCCCCTTAATTGAAAAAACCGGAAAATCTTCAACAAAACTGCAAGCTTTCAACCACAATTTATCACCTCTAATGACAAGCACTTAAGATACAACAGACATATTCTTTCTCTATTACCTGTATGGTACATCCTAAACTAACTCCCAATGCAATTTGTATGGATGTTTTCTACAGAAAAAAACCAAACAACTAGGTTTTATCATTAAGATGTTTCTGTAAGCGGTTATGTTTTCTTCTCACCATCATAGATACGAATATAATCGTTTGTCGCTATAGATGCAATCCTGATGTAAATTAGAAGCTTGTGTGAGGATGGTAAGGACGACTCGATCAGCCAGTTGCAGTCAAGTGACCTAGACATTCAAACAAAAATCAATGAGGCGGGGATATAAGAAAAACTAAAACTTGACGATAACATGAAACACAAATCTAAAATCATTTGATAGAAAAAAAAGGATTCATTTCTAAATCATTGACGTCGTATGAATCTGAAAATAACACTATAAATTATAATGCTAATTACATACCGTGTATCAATTATCTCGAAAAACTGAAAATACCATGTATATTAAAGATATTGTGATTTTTTAAAAATGATTACGCAAGAATAGAATTCTGTTTGTCTCACGAGTAATGTTTGGTATACAATGAGAATAGGAGAAACCAAACAAACTACGAAATCTTCATTGTCGAAATAATCACGTGGCGTTATTCCTTGACGTCACCTTGTGTCATTGCACCAGGGTAGTAACACTACTAACATAATAACATGACAGCAAATACAAGTGTCAAAATACATAGCTGAGCTTTGATTGGCTGAAAGTGCATTGTTTCAATTGTGATGTCATAATTTCAACACGTCATTTACATTGTGATATCACAAAAAAAGAAGTCCAAGTTATGGGATAAACAAAATCTTACTTTCGTTTTCATTTCAAATGAGGTTAATGAAACTCGCCAGGCGATAGCTAAGATGAAAACTTGTTTCATTAATCTCGTGTAATATATGACGTTAACATTTTTAAAGCATATTTTGAACTTTAAAGATCGAGAGTGCCGTAAACTTAGTTTATGAAACAATATGCTCCAGGGTGCAACAAAATTCTGAAGAGGGACATTAGAACTGTACTGTGTAAGACATGTGCTAATTGCATGCACACTTTGTGAAACACATATGCCTTACAGTGCAATGTTAAGGTCAATGTTTAAGTTTTACAAATATAGGTCAAAGGTTATGGTCAAGGTTACATGGTCAAGGTTACATAGAAAAGTCCTACCTCTTGCGGTGCAAAAGTTATGACCGATTTTATTTTTTTTCAAATGTAAATCAAAGGTTACGGTAAAGGTCACATGGTCAAGGTCACATGGTCAAACATTTTGCTACTACCAGAAAGGTCTTGCTACAAGGAACACACCTGCGTAATACATGTATGAACGTCCTACCTCTTGCCGTGCAATAGTTATGGGCAAGGTCAAAGTTGACAAAAGACAGTACAAAATAATATATCCTCGATGTTCAGATCCGGGAGCATAGTTGGTACATGGAGGTTTACATGATGTCAGTAAGTAATGACATATTATAATGAACAGAGCACTCGACTGTTTCGTGATCAAAACCTTTTGATATTTACATTCATACGATTTTATCACGTTGCAGTAAGAACGATTGGTTTCACCCAATTAAAAAGAAATGCGCTTCATAAACGACCCAGCTTCTATCTTTTCAGTAAGTGTAAGAAGATTATGTAGATTTAAACATGCCATGACTACTGTTATTTATGATCTAACGTAAACTACATTCTACCTTTGTATTGAAAACTGAAATAGGATATAAAATCCAGCGTGTATATCGATGAGACCAGAGACGTGCCCATGATGTATGTGAAAACTCGGCATTTAAACATGGCAATTGTGTACCAATTGAAGTAAAACGAAAACAAAATATGTTGACGAAAAAATTGTTTTTCGTGCAAGCACTGATACATACCAGAAACATGGATATCAATGTTATTAAGGAAAATAAACTACGTGTGGAGACATACTCGCCATAAGAACCACTCGTTGGATACGTCACTTCCGCTATAAGATAGGAACCGGATGTTGCGGTCAGCCTTAAGGGTGCCCCAGCACATTGTGAGTAAACTGTCGTTGGAAATAGAGACTCTAATTTTTTTATCAGCAACTATTAAAAAGGGTTAAAACGACAAACGTTGTGTAGCTGCGACATTAAAGCTATTCCATGTATATCGATATCATGCATGTCGTAAATATTCCTAAAGTATATCACAAGGGGACACCAAAACAATTGTTTTATTGCTTTATTAACCGTTAGTGCCAACCTAAATGGACCCCTCTGAATGTTTAAAAAACTCTTTACACTGATAAGATGTTAACAAACTAATCCCTACTTCTTATCCTCAAATAATTTATTCTCGTGGCCAAGTGGCGATTTGATTTATACTGTTTTACAACAAACGGTGAAACATTGAAATGCTATCAACTCACCTTGTAGGTCGCCTGCTCTGAATAAAATAAGCAGAAACACAACACGATCAAATGTCGAGAACTCCATCCGAAGTTGTTTTGTCAAGTGTCTGAAATATAAACAAAATTCAACAACAAACAACATCGAAGATTCCACTAACTTCTATTTAGAGATGTATATATATATAAACATATACATGTATAGTATGGTTCACATTTTGTTTTATTGGGCGAATTTAAAACAGTGTATATATACTTAATCAGTATTCTGTGTATATATTGACAGATCACTTTTACCTTGTCGTGGATTAAGTCACATCGGAAGTCCAAACCAATCGTTCTGTACACCTGCAGCCACGTACCTGCTCCCTTTAAATGACCGAATACAAACATGTAATGCATATCTGTAGAGTGCCATATCACTTCATTAAACATTCAGGCCTGGTTTCGTCTGTATACAAAATCGTCATGTGATTTATTGTCATTTTGTTATCCTCCAGATGGCAATTTGTAGAGAACAGTGGAACCGTTGGGAATACATTGCAGATTGTTACAAATGACACATAAGTGAATAGCACCACTTAATGATTTAGAGTGAGATACAATAGCGCCAAAACAATTACTTAAATACATCATACAGCTGTTTCGTCCTTCAAGGACCCTTCAGTGATGCTAAGGGCCTTAAGTTTGAAGCCTAGGGGGTGACTGAAGCAAATCCAGGGTGATTGACACAAATGTCAAAATCTATATGGCAAGGTGCAGCACCCCGTAATCAAATCGATAAAAGTATTGCTCAATGCACAGGAACTTGGCAGGAAGTCACAACCCTTTATGTACAGATATACATGTATGGACGATACCAGGGGTTGGGAAGTCACAACCCTTTATGTACAGATATACATGTATGGACTTTACCAGGGGTATACCATCTGCCAATACTACTTACACTGATGGCACTTCGCAAGGCAATCTACTGCGCAACGAAAATTATCAATTCACATCAGACATTAACTTGGATTTGTCAATATAGACCTCTTGCAAAATTAGTGGCCAGCAAATGGGAGGTGAGATATACATAGCAACTCATCTCATGCACATGACAGAAAGGCAGTTGTTTTAATATTTATCTCCGATCGTTTATTTAGTTTACTAGCTGATTGTGGTAGCCTGATACCGTGCAGTGATCAACATTTTCCAATTACGAGGTCGATTTCACATTAACCCCCAATAAAATCAGACAAACTTATACAAGAACTATTTCTAATTTACCAAGGGCATGTGACATAATTGAAAACAAATTGGTAGTTTTAACTGGAATCGATAAATCGATTGTAAATAAACAAAATCTTCAGATTTATATTCCAATCGTTATCATCACTTTGAAGAACGTATCAACTGGATGAAA
The DNA here is from genome assembly GCF_031769215.1 of Ylistrum balloti. Lineage (NCBI taxonomy): Eukaryota > Metazoa > Mollusca > Bivalvia > Pectinida > Pectinidae > Ylistrum > Ylistrum balloti. The sequence continues at coordinate 590,700 of NW_026782471.1, read as the reverse complement.
TTCTATCACATCGAACTATGACATGCAAGATTAACCTGTTAGTCTATCTCTTTAATACTTCACTTCTCTAAATGTCTGCAATGTATTGCCTACTACAACACGATGTAAACACATCTCTTGCTGATACCGTATGGAGGAAATTGACATACCGTGAAGAAATGTACTGTTATATCGATTCTGAGAATACGATGTAATCCTACCAACCGGATATAAGAAAAAAAAATCACATTACATGCATTCATCGATATAGTATGACATAAACAATATCATGAAAAATAACACCAACCGTTCTAACCGCTACTGAGATATATTGAATAATTTATAAATCAACAGACGTCCGTGTTAACAGTGTACATACAGCTCGGTCTGACACGCATGTCTGAACCCGCATTTATTATGTAACTTTTCACAGCAAAAAGATGAACGTAAGCCAGATGACAAAGATTAAAAACTTCTTTTTTATACAGTATGATTTTTATGTGATAATTAAATTGAAAAATACAATGACCCTACGATATCACAACCGTATATTATGATACAGTATTAATTTCTAGTTTAGTTCATAGCACCATGAATAAGTATGGTGAAGTTGCTGATGGCTACTATATCGATTATCATGCGGGAAGTCCGTCGCATATTATCCGGAGCAATAGATAACGTACCTTGTCCAAAGGTACTGCAATGACAGCACAAGGTCATT